>NW_006256895.1:8870608-8971828 GCF_000478725.1 Eutrema salsugineum
GCGGGTCTTCACCTAGTTAAAGATTAAACATTAACTCCTTACACCCAGAATAAATCTCATGTTTGAACGACCCTTGAGCGTCTTTGTCTCCTTGACTTTTCGGACAAATTCTAATAATCAGAAACGAGATGGGCTGAGTCTGTTATTCACCTTGGGTTTAGAAGAAATACCTCCTGGATGCCAAACATAAATTTGCACGTTTCCAATCCAATTGCGCCTAGAACTTTTCATGTATAGAACCAGCTCGACCCATTTTGCAAAATGAGAAGTATCTGTGGGATCCAATGTCTATTGCTTCTGATCTTGGGCTTGTTGGAACCAGAAGAAATCTCTTAATATTCTCCAAGTGGTATCGTGTTGATATCGTTTCTGAGTCGGGCTGTGTAACACGATCTTTTTCTCTGACGCGTAACTAGGCTTGGAACAGATCCACCGATTTGTAAAATCCATATCTTCCAAGTCTGACCCGGTTTTGATGTGAATCTAATTCTACCTGATTCTGTGATGGATCACAATTCCAGAACATGTCGGATTAAGCTTATTACCTTCTGGCTTGGTCGAGATCGAGAAGCTCGAGTTTGCCTGATTTGAAAACTGAATAACTTCTTCATCTGAGCTTGGATTGGACTAAAACCAATTCGTGGTGTGCTCTAGATGAGCTGAGATATTAATACAAGTGGTCTTTGGGCTGGACCAGCTGAGATTAGCTCCCATTTGTACTGAACATGGCACATATGTCTTTTTGGGTGTTTTCAGTATCATATGAGTACTTGAATATGTCTCTCAAAGTTGTATACTGCTTCGAATAGGATCTAGTAAGTAGATTGATTGATCTATTTAACTGGTTTCAATACTAATACTTGATAGCTCCAGAACTCGTTTTAGAAATTCATCAAGCTTTCCCATCTATATTCCAATGTTTCACCATCTCAAAACTGTAGAACTCCTGCTTAAGGTAGATTCTATTTCCAACGAGTTCCATATAGTTTCATATGGACTAAGTTATAAAGAGAAGTTGAAGCAATTAAGAGTAGGTTTGATAATTTCCCACAACTACGAATTAAAAAAAAAAAAGGTTTGATATGGTACCATATCATAGACGAAACCGACCCTAAACTAACAGAAACCAAATAGAGTAGGTTTGAAAATTTTATCCGAACCGAATCGAACCAAATAGAGTAGGTTTGAGAATTTTATCCGAGCCGAATCGAACCAATTATTTTGGTTTTTGGTTGGTTAGTAGCGTAAACCAAATGGCGTCTCGTCTATATCATAATAGTTCGGGTAAGTCCGACTGGTTCGGTTCAGGGTACAGCTCGTTACCCATAAAAACCGAAAAGCTAAACCAAAAAGATGGTTTTTGTCGAGTTTTCATTTCTTCAGCCGAAACCTTTCGAAGCTCAATCAGCTCGTGTCGAAGCAAGATTGCTTCTTTCTCATCATAATCGACGGTTAGTTTCTTGTTCTCTTCATACTTTATTCGTTTTTTTACTAAAGCTCGAAACATTCTGATTTGTTTATCGATTGATTCATCATAGTCTCTTCTTTCTTGCGTTATCAAGAGTTTGTAGATTTGGCTTTGCTAGATTTTACTGAGGAATCTGATTTTGATCCTTAAGTAACCTAAAATTCGGACTAAAGATACTTATGGAGTTGTTCTTGAAAAAAAATTGGATAGAATCCGTGTAGTCATTGTGAATTGTTTTTTTCAGAAAAACTTGCATTGAATCTTTTTTTTTTTGTGTGTTTTACATTATTGAGCTTTTGTAGATTCAGATTTTTTTTGGTTGTTCGGTTTAGCAAACTCGAAATCAACTGAAATTAAACAATTTTGAACCGATTCTATATATATATATATATTTTTTTTTTTTTTTAGCAAAACCGATTCTAACCAAATATGCAAAAATAACAAAGAATCTATATGACATACTGTATAATAATCTCAGATCACCTGATTGGGTACTCCTTCCAACTTTCTTCGTCGACTCTCTAGGTCTCTCTGCTAAAAGTCTCATAGTCCGATTCAGAGAGGACGAAGGTACAAGATGGATTTGATGGAGAAGAACTTGGAGTTACTCGAGGTTCAGAAACTTGAAGGCCACACCGATCGGGTTTGGAACGTAGCCTGGAACCCCGTAACCTCTCACGCCGACGATACTTTGCCGCTTCTTGCATCTTGCAGTGGCGATAACACCGTACGAATCTGGGAACAGAGCTCACTTTCTCATTCCTGGACCTGCAAGGTCTCTCTTAATCTTACTGCTTTTTTGTTACCTCAAAAAATTTTGTGCGTTTTGTTCCGAATCTCTAAAGGGCTGAGTGTTGTGTTAGGTCTTGTGCTATCAGCCCTTAAACGTCAAAGCTTAGTTATATGAGAATTTTCATTGTA
Source organism: Eutrema salsugineum (assembly GCF_000478725.1). NCBI lineage: Eukaryota > Viridiplantae > Streptophyta > Magnoliopsida > Brassicales > Brassicaceae > Eutrema > Eutrema salsugineum. The sequence continues at coordinate 8,872,998 of NW_006256895.1, forward strand.
TACTGTGATTGCTCAGGCAGTTTTGGAAGAAACTCACGCAAGAACTGTGAGGTCGTGTGCTTGGTCACCTTCAGGAAAGTTATTGGCCACTGCAAGTTTTGATGGTACAACTGCTATTTGGGAGGATATGGGGTCTGAGTTTGAGTGTATTTCTACGTTGGAGGTACTTCCTTAGCCACAATACTGGGTAATATCTGCTGCTGCTAAGCAACATAGTCACTGGCTAGTCAAGATCGCTCTTTATGGATTTCAGTGTTCACTTCATAATTCAATATTCATTTCTCTCAAAAAAATTTAGGTTGTTTTCTCATGCTTTGAGCACATGTTCTTAGCTAGTATAATCTTATTAAAAACAATTTTTTGTATGCAGGGACATGAAAACGAAGTCAAAAGTGTATCATGGAATGCTTCTGGTTCATACCTTGCAACTTGTAGTAGAGACAAGTCTGTGTGGATATGGGAAGTGCTTCCAGGGAATGAATATGACTGTGCTTCGGTGTTAAATGGGCATACACAAGATGTGAAGATGGTCCAGTGGCATCCCACCATGGATGTTTTATTTTCTTGCAGTTATGATAACACCATCAAGGTAATGAGAATACACTGATTGGGTTCCGTGATGCAAAAATTGAAACTCTTTACGAATGAAAAAAAAAAATCTTAATTTAATAGCATTAGTTGCGTGCTACTCACAGGTTTGGTGGTCTGAAGATGATGATGGTGACTATCAATGTGTCCAAACCTTAGATGAATCTAACAAGTAGATCCCCTACTTGCTTGTTCTTCTTTATATGCCTTCCAATTGTTTTAATTTTAATAGGCTCTTACATTTTGTAGTAGTAGATTAATATGTGCCTTTATTCTTCACACAGCGGTCACTCCTCTACTGTTTGGGCCATCTCGTTTAACGCTGCAGGGGACAAGATGGTCACTTGTAGGTTGGTAACTCTCCTCTCCTTGTCTCCTATAGTCGTTCTAAAAGCAAAGTAATCCGCCTTTGGTTACTATTCTGACAAGATCAGGCTTGCCTAAATTTGTACTTGCAGTGATGATCTAACCGTGAAGATATGGGAGACAGATATTGCAACGATGCATTCTGGTGAAGGATATGCACCTTGGTGAGAATATTAATGGCTTACATGTAATCTGTATTATTTTTCTTACAGTTCAGAGCTTGACATAACATGCAGCCTATGAAATTATGTAACTTCTCCAGTATATTTCCGTCCAACTTCTACTAATCGAACGCCTACCTGCTTGGACTTTTCAGGACTCATCTTTGTACACTCTCTGGTTATCATGACCGTACCATATACTCAACTCACTGGTCAAGGTATTGGCATTTCACCTCGTCTCTTTAAATTGTGATGTAATCCTCCGAACCTCTTAGTAATATACTGTGCCGCCTAAAAGGAAAATTCTTTGTTGTACTTGTACCTGATAATTGTGACTTTCAGTCCATTTTAATAAGCTGTATTGTCTTCTTCTCCGAAGTTCTTTCGTAAGGCCTAGCTGAGTTTGAAATCCCAGTAGTGTTTACTATATATCCTCTGGATTTTTGTGATGTCTTTTTCTTTCTAACACCTTGATAGGGATGACATTATTGCCACTGGAGCAGGCGATGATGCTATACGGTTGTTTGTGGACAGCAACCATGACTCTGTAAGAAAATTTCATCTCATGTTTCACTTCTAAACAGAATTCCCTTTTATTTCAATATGGTCTTGAGTACAATTTGGCTACATATTTCATTATTTCCATATATATACGTCCAACTTTCGTAGCACAATACAAGAAACCAGATTCATGTCACAGTCTCTATTTCCTTCTAGTCTGGCCAGTGGTTTTCCACTTAACAATTAAACATTTTCCTCTTCTTCTTTGAACTTAAAAAAGTTGTTTGTCTGTGCAACCAGGTTGATGGACCGTCATATAATCTTCTGCTGACGAAGAAAAAAGCACATGAAATGGATGTAAACTCTGTCCAATGGTCACCCGGTGTAAGTACCATGTATCTTATGAAGTAATAAAAACGAATGCATACAGCCTCATACTTCATATATGGTTGCAATAGTGAAGTAAAGACTATGAAATCTTATAATGTAGCTTACAATATAGAATATAATACCAAAGCTTTGTTGTAGGATGAGAGAGACAGTCGGTTGTGGCTAAATTTTTGTTGCATAGAATCTATGATATTAAGCTTGCGGTTGTTACCTGAAACAGGAGGGGAACCGGTTGCTTGCCTCGGCCAGTGATGATGGGATGGTCAAGATTTGGCAGCTTGCCGCTAAACCTTGACTGGTGTTGGTTTTGGTTAGGTCCCGAAAGTCATATGATGCTTATTTTTCCTGAGGTATATCAAGAAGAGAACTCTATACCATATTGTCATATGATATATAAGGTTCAAGATATTTCATAAGATTTTTCTATTTTGTCCTAGGATAAAAAGTTTTTATGTTATTTCGTAAGAGCTTCATTCATCCCACCATATAGTCTATATTCTCATATAAGTTATCAAATGGTATTGTATTCGTAAAAGACTGATTCTATTATTATGAATAAGGATTCTCTCAAGCCCTGGATGCTTCTGGGGGATTTTGTTCATAACTCCTGTTTGTGTCAGTTGTTGATAATACCACGTTTAAAATGTAAATCACTTTTCTCAAGTAAGGACCGAGAGTGTTACAATCTCCTCCCGCATCAGTGTACACAGGACAATGAGAAAATGAAAAGAAAAAGTCCTTATTTGTATTTCATATTACTTGAAGACAAAGAGAGATGCATGACCATTTCAAACAAAGATGAATAACAATTAGGACGATTTGGTTTTATATTTTACACATTTTCTTTACAGAACTCAATAATCCAGCAGTGATAAGCTTGACAAACGAACTTGCAGTGGGTGAAGCCGGAAGCTGCAGCAAGAGCTTCAAACTCAGCTCGTGACCTTTCTTTACCACCGGAACATTGTGTGAACATTAACATGTCCATGTCAAAGGCAATGTTTGCGTTGATGTCTCCATTCTCCGTGTCATCAGGAGTTACTAATTCTATTACAACCACTTTACCATTCTTTGGTAGAGATTTCCAACAATTTTTGAGAATCTTTACGCAGTCTTCGTCTGTCCAGTCATGAAGTATACGCTGTAAAACAAATATAATTTTAAATGTAAGTACAAAATACTTATGTTCATACACTTTCAAGGACTATATATTAATTGTTGAACTTACTTTCAAGATCATGGCATCTCCGGTTGGAATATCAATGAACATATCTCCGGCGACATGTTCCACTCTAGGGTAAGAACGTGCTTGTGCCAAGGCACAAGTGAGATCGAAGTTGATACCTTTAATGTTTGGATATTTTGAAGTAACAACACCAAGAGTGTTACCAACTCCTCCTCCCACATCAACCAACACATTTACACCATCAAAACCGTCATAAACTTCAAGAGCCTTCTTAATGACCGCAATGGTGAATCCCGTCTGGTTAAAGAGTTTGCTGAATCTCTCATCTGTTCCCATATAATCGAAGAGTTTCATGCCGCCATGTGCGCGACAAAATGCATCCCCTCCTTCCAGCACCACATCTTTCAATTGTGCCCTGCAAAAATGGTGTGTCGATTTTCGTAAGATTCTTATAGCGTATAAATTAGCGGCTTCTTATAGAACCAAAACATCATTGAATACAAAATTTACCAGGTATTAAGAAACACACTGTCGAAATTGACAATGACTTGAGAGGCCAAAGATCCAATATCTTGAATATTATTCTTCAAGAAAAACCTACAAATCGGCTTGGCTCTATAGACCCTCTCGCCTTTTCCAGCTTGGATCGTACCGCACTTGACCATTGAATAGCTAGCAAGTAGACGAAGCATACGATCCAACAAAGCTGGTGCCTCAGGGTTACGGGGCTTGGTTGGTAGCTGACTCGCTAACTCGAAAGGTGTGAGGAACTCGGAGGCAGCATAGAGGGTGTCAAAGACACCGAGCTCGAGGGCAGCTTTGAGAACCATTGGAAAGGCTGCAGCATTGGCTAGTCTAACGGCCATCAAACCCAACTCATTATCATCATCAATAAAAATTTGAGTTTTAGGGTTTGAGCTTAACGTTTCTTCAAGGTATTCCATTTTTTCTCTTTATTATCTTGCTTCTTCTTCAAGGTAACGTATGTGATTACACTCAAAGAGATAGAGAGTCTTTGTGTGTGTGTATGTTAGTTTTTGGTGATGTTAAGGATGATGAATAATGGATCTTAGTTTCTTCTTCTTTATAGCTAAATCTTATAGCTCCTTCTTTCTTATCTTATTTTTTTATTTTTTTTCTACGTTTGTTTATAATTTCTACAATAATTTCATAGAATTTATATTGTTTATTTGTTGCCGGTCCATTTGGCTGGCTGAACAGTCTATATAGAAAAGTGTGTGTGTGTTTTTGTTTTTGGTAATGTTAAGGATGATGATATATGGATCTTAGTTTTCTCCTTTTTTTATAGCTAAAGCTTAGCTTATTCTTTGTTTTTGTTCCTACGTTTGTTTAGTTTATTTCTACAATAATTTCATAGAATTTATATTGTTTACTTGTTGCCGGTCCATTTGGCTGGCTGAACAGTCTATGTAGAAAAGTAAGAGACTTTTGTGCCGGCTAAAAATAAATAAATATTCTTGTTTTGTTATGAACTACAACTAAAATAAAGTGAGATATATATGTGTTTATATATACCATTTAAAAGGAAATCATATTATGTGTCCAAACAGAATTTACTTAGTTTTCTATTATTTTGTTTTTAGATAACTAGATCCATTGCAAAACAAAATATTTTAATTTAATTAATTTAATTTATTTATTTTGAAATAAAATAATATATTTAAATTTTATCTTTAAAATTAATTTCGAAAAAATTCAAATTTTAATTCAATTAGTTTAGATTTTCTTAGATATAAGTTAGATTAATTATTAAAATTACAAAAATTAGTTGTTATTATCTTTATAAAAATAGGAAATAGAATATTAGTTTATGTTATATTTAAATATATCATAATGATAAAGATGATAAATGATATATTCTTATATACTTTTTCATTATCAATTTCATTTTTAAAAATAATTTTGAAAAATTTAAATTTAAATGTAATTAGTTTAAATTTTCGTAGATATATAGGTTAGTTCAAATATTTAAATATTTTAATTTAAAAAATTTTTATATTAAAAATTAATATAAACGGATGAATTAAAATTATGTTTTTATATTCATGGTTTTTTTCAGATTAATTGAATGAACGGGTTCAAATTATTGTTTTGTGTCCAAACAGAATTTATTTAGTTTCTACTATTTTGTTTTTGGATAACTAGATCTATTGCCAAATGTATAATTTTAATTTAATTTTTTTCTAATTTATTTATTTTATAAAATTAATACATTAATATATTTTAATTTTATCTTTAAAATTATTATCGAAAAATTCAAAATTTAATTCAATTAGTTTAGATAGATATAGGTTAGATTAATTATTAAAATTATAAAAATTATAAAAATCAGTTGTTATCATCTTTATAAAAATAAGAAATAGAATATTAATTTATATTACATTTAAATATTCAAATTTAAATAATATTCTCATAAAGATAAAGATGATAAATAATATATTATTATATACTTTTTCATAATCAATTTTCTCTTTAAAATTAATTTTGAAAAATTCAAATTTAGTTTAATTAGTTTAGATTTTCTTAGATATATAGATTAGTTTAAATATTTAAATATTTAAAATTAAAAAATCTTTATATTATATGGTAATATGAATAGATGAATTAGAATTATGTTTTTATATTCATGGTTTTTTTCAAATTAATCTAATGGACATGTTAAAATTATTGTTTTATATTCCTGGTCAAATTATTAAAAATAAATCAATCTAAAAAATAAATTTTATCTAAACACAAAAATAAATTTGTGTCATTTATTAAAAAAATATTATATTTATAAAACACAAATTATATTATACAATTAAATTAAAACGTAAATTTTCTACGCGGAAAGACATAGTAGAATCTAGTATTATATTATATGAGAGACGAGATAGAGGGGAGAAGGAAGAAAAAACATTTCTCTTCTTTACTTTACATCAACGAAGACAACATATTTATAGTAGAAAGAAAAAACATATATATATTATTATTTGAGTATACATTAATATAAACGAACCTTTATTTGTAAGATATTACGAAATATTTTACATAAATAAAAATTTATTTATAAGATATTACATAAACAAACTTTTACTTATAAAATATTATCCAAATAAAATTTACAAATATAGAAAGCTCAATTATATATTCCTCCATAAGAGATAGTTAAATATAGAGTTCACAGATTTATTTTGAATATATATGGATATAAATCAAAAGTGCATTTAGTTTCTTTACTGATTTTTGATTATTTTTTACTCATAAATAATAAATAATCCATATATGAAAAAAAACTATTTAAACTTTGCAATATTTTTTATTTATATTTTCATAATTTATTAGAATTACTTTCGAAAATTAATTCATTTATTTTTATAAAAATGAAATATGTTTTCAAAAATTAAGTTATATTTTTTTTACAGGTTTACCAAAAAATATTTTAATAAATTACAAAATAGATTAAATAAACTGTTTTATCCACTTTGACAATCATGTATATAATCATTATTAACAAAATATTATATAATTTATTAACTAAAATGATAGTTTGATCTCTAATAAAATATTCATAATTAAATTTTTTTATGGATATATATATATATATATTTTTTTATTTTAATCCATGTTGGTATGCATATAAGTATATATTAACATCCAATCACTTTCATATTTTATAATTACTAATAATTAAATCGCATAACAAAACTAGCTCAACGTTCTATTCGATGATATATATATATATATACAAGTAAATATCGGTTGTGTGATATTTATATATATATATATATATATGCTATCTATTTGCCACCAATTTTATTTATTTATATTTTTTAAAAAAGTTTTTTGTCACCAATTTTAATTTAACCAAAAAATAAAATTAAATATAAGATAATTTTAAAAAACATTACTCCGTACAATGTGCAGATCCTAATAGAGTAATAGTTACTGATTCATAGTCTCATAGAGGCGGTGAAACTTCCTTAAAGATAAAGTAAATAATTAAATATTACTATGGATAATTATTATCTAACACTCCTTCTTAATTATCCATCACGTAATTTTTTATCGATATAATCTTTTTTTCGTCCATCAAACTCTTGTATAAGTGTTTTCTTCTTCAGATTGATGAATCTTTCTTTTGGATAGATGATTCTTATAAATCATTAGAATTGTAACACTTTCTTTCGGTATCTTGGATATTCTTTGCGTATTCTTTGATGCTTTACTAAAAAACTCGTCATAGAAAAATCTAGTAAAATAAAAACCATGGCAACGGAAAAAATTTGCATTCACGCATCTCTTCTTCTGGATGTATTACTCTTCAAATGTTTCTCTTTTTGCGCTTTCATTTGCTGCCTCGTTAAAAACCTTGTCATTGTAAAACCCATTGGGATAAAAACTATGGTAAGGGAAAAATAGTACAACCACACATGTAATCACAGTTCTCCCTCTGGAAGCATCATCTTCAGAAAATGCATTTCAATTATATACACTATCTTTTTGAGATCTTTATAAGTAGAGACTTAGTGTCAAACTTGTATGATCGTCATTCTCGGATCCTTGGACTACTGGTCCATATATAGAGTCAGTCAAGCTCTTCCCATGAAATATATTATCCCGATTTTCCAAGCTCTTATTTTAATCATTGTAACTTGACCAACCAATTTTTTTAGATACCTCAGGCATCCTTGATCCTTCTGAGATTTTTTATCAATATATTACTGAATATGATTCCATCCATGATCGAGGAACATATCCTCTTCATAATCAATTTTCGGTCTTTGAAAATACTTTGTGCCAGTAACCAGGTTTTATATCTTGTGACTTCAATTTTCTCATTGTTAAGAATAAATACCAATATGGTCTCAAATGACATTACATCTTCAGGTGTAATGAAAATAAAAGTCCAAATACATTTTTTTTTACTGATTCTTATGGAACCTTTTTCATATTATTCTCTAATTTTATTTTTCTTATAGAGAATTTTAGAGTTCATCAGCTTTCCCATTTTTAACTGAACCTCGAGCACTTCCAAATTTTATGAACTTCAAGTTCGAAATATATATTTTGTAAGGATGATTAAATAGTATTTTCTTTAGAAATGCTTAAATCTGAGATTTTCTATATGTTAGATCTTGCTAGGATCTTTCGAGATGAGATATTCAATTAGGATACATGCAAAACAAACTTCAATATTTTTAGAATAAAATAAACTCAGATCAATCTTATCTTGAATGATATATTTATCGAGTTGAGTTCCAAGAAACATAATTTTGATATCACTACTCCTTCAGAGATGGAATCCTTCGGGGATTTTTCATGTAAAGATGTTACAACATCTATAAGGCATAATTCAAATCGTTCATGTACTGCCAGACTTAAGACATTGCATCCACCTATTTTGAATAATGTAATCAATATCAGGTATTTGGATATGATCTTGTTTGTAACAAGTTGTAAAGTCTTGTCATTTTCTCATTTTCTTTTCTGGAAAATCACATACCCTTTTGAATAATGTAATCAATATCAGGTATTTGGATATGATCTTGTTTGTAACAAGTTGTAAAGTCTTGTCATTTTCTCATTTTCTTTTCTGGAAAAGCACATACCCTTTAGATATTGATAACACCGTATTTTGACTGCTTTTATGGATCGTTTTTATATTTTTTCAATGCTTTTTATTTTTATTTTTAAAGTCTTTTTACTATGGTTTTCTAGTATTTGTAATTTCAAAACTCTTTTCAGGAAATTTAGGAAAAATCTTAGCAAAATGGATAAAAGACCAGATTTTTAGCTCAGAGTCAAACCGTCAGAAGTTCACCCTCAAATGAAGACCTTCTCACCATCTGATCCAGCTCAAATTTGGTGACCTTAAAGATGGAACAAACAGCTTTACAGCACACTTGACATCAAGAAAATCCAACGGTTCGATCAAAAGTAACACGAACAGCAAGATGTCCCGTCGACCAGCCAGCAAGCAATCCTGACTGCGGCCAGCACCCAGTTTACACTGGTCACGTCTCCTCTGACCGCGGAGATTGGTCTGTTCGGCCTAAAAGCTCATTTCCAAGCCCAAATTGATTCTTTCATTTGGAAAAACCTTAGCTGACGTCCAAAAAAGACTTGAGTACTATAAATACATGTTTAGGAACCCTAGGACATATGTCCTTTATGCTTTTATGCTCTTTTATGTTTTAGAATACCTTTTAAGTTTTTAGTTGTTTAGGAAGATAGAGATCTATCTCTTGAACCCTCTTTGTTTCTTTTTCAATATCGATTTCTATACAGCTTTTCATTACTATGTTTTTGCTTTCTTTAATCATGTCTGAGTAGTTCTATTGTTGGGTTTAAGACATTTTCGATGGAGACCATGTATGTTCGATGAGGATTCCATTAGCTATTAAAGCATAATCCTAGAACTTTTTTTTCTAAACTTATTATTAATGCATGGGAGTAGCGTCATGAACTATAATTTGATTTACGTTCATAGTGTTGCGAAAGTTTTCATTAGAAGCCAGATCTAGCTTGAGAAGAGCAATTCTGCATACCTATGGGTGAACTATGAATGTTGACTAATCTTAAGCAAGCTTGCATCTTTTCTCTAGGGCCAGAGTGGAAACCTACTGGTCAAGGTTGCGAAAGATATTTGGTTATGATCACGAGAGTGACGTACTCATACGTTCGTGACTCGAGTTCTAAAAGTTTTAACTATAATATTTTAAAATACTTTTTAGCAATGTTTTGAATCGTTCATCGTAGGAGAAAATTTCCTTGAAAACCCAACATCTTGTCTTTATAAGTTTACACCGATTTCATTCAAGCTTTTAGTCATTAGGGTATTTTTCATCTCCAGCTGATTTTCACTTGAGTTTTAGATTAGGTTTTCTTTAGTTATTTTTCAGCTGGTTTTCTTAAGTACTTTTTCTTTTCCTGTTTAGTTTAGAATTTACGTTTTAGTGACAACCCAAAACCCCTTTAAACTTTGACCAGTTCTATGCTTCCTTACTTTGTATTTCTTTCAAAGGCTTTTGCATGAAAAGATCCTCCTTCCCTGTAGATTCGATTCCTAAGTACTACAATCGATTAGCTGTGCACTTGCGGCTTTATTGATTTTGATTAGAGTAAAACTTGTTCCCCCGCACCCACACATCAGATACTTGGACTGCTTGTCCAAAAATCTCTCATTTTTCATTGAGCTTAACATAAACTTGATTGTCTTTTCACTCTTTGGCCAATATTTTCTCTTTCTACACTCATCCATATAGGTAGATTTCTGATCCTCATTCATATCGCGCACTATCTCATTATTGTCGATAATTATTTTGTCTTTGGTTTCACTTTTTTTTTGTAATGACATAGATAGTCGAGATCTCTTATTTTAAACTCTTCTAGAGCTTTTAACTAGAGAAGTTTTCGTAGTTTTTAACTCTTCAGGAGTTTTTAGCTCTTGTAAAATTTTCAGAACTTCTTAGCTCTTCTGGAGTTTTTAGTTTCTAAAACTTTTTAATTCTTTCCGAAGTTCTGACTTTTTAAGACATGTTTCACTGTCTTTAACTATATTGATAAAATAAATTAAATAATTAAACATAAATAAAAGACTAAACAGAAATGTAAAAAAGTTAGTATATATGTTAATTAATCGTCTTCTAGACGAAAGTTATTAAGTAGTTCTTTTGGAATGCTTTCATGTATATCTTCTGGATATACTTTTTATATAGTTCTTATAAAACTTTTTCATATATGTCTCCTGGACATTTATTTTTTCATTTAGTTTTTCATAAACTTTTCTTAAATGTCTTCTAGACTTTTTCTTTCAAACAGTTCTTCTTAAACCTAACATAATTGTATTTGGGACATTTATTTTATGGATGCGGTGATCTGAGGAGATATAATCTACCCGATGATCCCAATAATCGTGAAGGCATAACCTATCATAATGAGTGGTTCGGAGAAGGCAACACTTATCATCCTGACCATAATAATACATAACATAATGGATTGGATATAAATTAAATCTCACATTTTTGATATAAAATATATCGAAAAACGATCGTACTGATAATGTGTTATAAACTATAACTAAAATAAGATGAGATATATATGTATTTGTATATATTATATTATATTATATTATATTATATTATATTATATTATATTATATGAGAGACGAGAGAGAGGGGAAAAAGAGGAAAAAAAAATTATATTGTTCTTGTCTTCTTTACATCAACAAAGACAACATATTTATATTAGAAAGGAAAAATATAGAGTAATAGTTACTGACACTAAGAGGAGGTGAAACTTCGTTAAAGAGAAAGTAAATAATTAAATATTATTATGGATAATTATTATCTAACATATTTAATATTGTTGTATTTTTCAATTATAAAGGTCAACTATATATTATATGATTTAGACAATTACATTTAAAATAAAAAGTATTTTGTATATTAAAAAATAGGAACACAAAAAGACGAACTATCATATATTTAATATCATGTACTTCGAATGTTTAGTTCTCTCTCTCCTTTCTCTTTCTATCTGTTTTTCTCAAACTCTCTCTCTTTCTATCTAATTGTCCCTGAAAGCATTTACATGTCCTTGAAAGCATGAACTCAATTTCTCTCTCTCCCTCTTTCTCCAAATTCATCATCCTCTTCCCCTTATATTCTTCAACATTTTCGTCTTGTCATGATTTTTTTTCTTTTTTTTTCGGTCTTCTTCTTCGTCTTTTTGGTTTTCTTTATCATTGACTTTAATTTTCTTATTCCTTATCTTTTCTTTCCTCTTCTTCATCGTCTTGAACTTCTATTTCATTTCCCTCTTTGGATTTGTCTTCTTCTTCTGTTTTTTTCTACTCTTTTTCTTACTCTTAATCTTATGGTTTAGTTCTTCCTTATATTTTCCTTATTCTTTTTTCCGATTTTTATTCGCCGTCTTGTTCATTCTCCAATTTTATGTCCTTTGTCTTCTTTTTCTACCCCAAAGTCTTCATCTTCTTCTTCCTCATATATTCCTTTTTCTTCTTCATCGTCTTTAATTTGTACTTTTTTTCTTCTTCCTCTTATATATCTTTCGATTTTTTATTTCTCACCATTTTCTTTCATCTTCATCATCGTCTTTGATTTTTTTTTCATCACCTTTGTATTCTCTTAATTCTTCTTTTTTTTTTGATTTGTATTAGCCTTCTTTATTCTCTACTTTTCGCCAAAGTTCACTATCATTTATATGTTGTAGGTTATTTTCTCTCTCATAAGTGTGGGCAAGATGGTATCAGTGCATTGGTAAACAACCTCTTTAGTAGCTTTTATCTCTCTTTCTAGCCAGTTCTTGCCTATACTTACATGTACTTGAAGACTTGATAACTTTTTGTCAACCATATTAATCAGATATCAAATACACAGAAGGGAAAAACTAACGGTAGTACAATATTGATCAGTTACATGTTCTTGAAGGCGTCAAATCTCTCTTAAATGGTGATAAATGCTGATCAATTTCATGACCCTAAAGGTTTTAACTCTCGCAAGCATGAGTGAAAAACCATTGTATCAGAGTGTAGATAAATAATCCACTTTCATTCTCACAAGCGTGATCTAGGAACCATGGTATCAGTATGTAGGTAAACAATCCTTTTGGTAGCTTGGATACTTCTAGCTTTCTTATGGTCTCTCTAATTAATTCCAATATGTCTCCTACAACAAAGACAATACTGTTCTCCTCTCTCTTGTCTTTTGGATCTGTCTTGACCTTTGCTTCTGGTCTCGCTAATACCAGCCTCAAACAATAGGTTTGATATGAGCATGGCCGGCCTTGGAACTGAAGAAGCTAATGGAGAAGAGGGAGAGCTTAAACCAGAGGTTACTGAAGCTAAAGAGGGAGACAAGGAGCAGCTGGAACCTGAGGAAGCAAATGGAGAAGAAGATAATGACTTATACCTTCCTCTCAGCCCAACGACAAGATCAAAGGCAATAAAATTCGAGCAAGCGTTTCACAAGTTACTACACTCTATTCAGGGCAATCTTAAGTATGCTAATCCAACTACACTGGTTGTGATCCAAGCCACTTAAGAGTTCATCAAGAGAGGTGTTGTGACTTGTGCTCTTTTTCCCTTCGTTTGGTTTTGTCCCATTGGGTTTTCCAAACAAGGTTTTTAATGAGGCTTGTTCACGAAACTATAATAAGAGGCTTCTTGATGAAACCCAGCCCATTTTATTCACCAGATTCGTCCAAGGAAGAGGGGGAGCCAACTTTTTGAATTCAAACTTGATTTTTAGAGTTTCAATAAGTCATTAGTTGTCTTTGTTATTTTCTAAGTGTGGGGAACTCTATATGTATTACACTTTCTTCTTTCTTTCATTTTATCAAACCTTTTATTCTAAAACGTTCTCTCTCTAAATTGTTTGATCAAGCTTGTTTAGTGAATTCGGATCTTTATCCTTTCATTACAAGCATAACAATCTGTTGATAGTCTAGGAGACCTTTCATATCTTTTAGAAGTATCAAGGCACTCCCACCGAGTTTCATCATCATTCACAGATCCATCTCACACTATTTCATTCCGCACATCATCAAATATCACACTCAACTCGTCACAACCATTGGAGAGAATTCTGGAGCTTGATTCTCACACCTAGGATCATATCAAGGTTCATAGCTCAATCTGTAATGACTGCATCAAGAATTATAGCTCAATCTGTAAATTGACCTTTGATAGCACTAATCAAACTATGTAGACTGGAGTTCAGACACTGAAGAGATAAAGAGATTGCGCTCTGTTTTATCTTCTTATCTAATACTTGAAAGCTTTTGTTTTTGTCCAGTTGGATTCTATCAAATGGCTAAGATCACAATGACACCAACGATTACCCTTGCAGAGTTTGTTTTCTTCAAAAAGAACCCATTTTGCCAAAAATGTCTTGCTAGTTTATTGTGAGATTTCACCTAGTCAATTAAGAACTCTCATGACATGTTTTTTTGTTCTAATCCTGTATAATAGTTTGTTCTTTCACAGGATGTGGCACTAGCAGTAGTATCCATAGGTGTGGCCATTGCGAGAGTAACTGATCTCGAACTCAATTTTTTTGGTGCATTGATTGCTCTTGCTTGGATTATACAAGTGCCATCAATCAACTCCTCTGGTCTAATATTCAGCAATAATCTAATTGGACTGCCCTAGCGTAAGAATCTCTCTCTCTCTTTCCTTTACCTGAGGCTTAAGCAATATAAGACCCTTAAGATAATACACTTTTTACTGAATAAAGATTGATGTGGAACATGAAAGTTTGTATAAAGAAGTGTTGGCTCCATTCCATGGCCTGACCCACAAAACCTTTTACCTGCAACACGATGATTAAACCTGCAAAACAACATGACGGATTAGACAAACTCTGCGAACCTAAAAAATTACTTTTCTTTTTACTAACTTAATCTACTCAAAGACCCACACCAATCAAACAAAATAAAACATGTTAGTTCGAATCAATTTCGTGCGAAAGAAAAAAGTACAAAAAATCTTCAATACAAAGAGGTGAAACAAATCATTATAAAATATACAAATCAGAAACAAAAGATATGACATGGGTACATAACAAAAGGAATTTAGGTAATAATTACGTTTTGATTTTTTTTTTTTTAAAAAAAAACCAAAACACCGCAACATGTCCAAATACACATTAGATCGTTTGTTTATGAGCCACACACCTGGCGAGATACAAAACACCCACACGACAAAGTGTTGTATCGATAAAAAATAAACAAAACAATAAATGAAGCTGACAAAACAAAATATATGAATTAGGATCAAAAGAACTTTAGAAACTAATCATGTGCCGTTCTAAAAAAAGAGCATGACGTTTTTCAGACGCTATAGATTGTCCAAACGACGTAATACAAACGTCTACATGACGAAATAATGTATCAAACATAAACAAAACAAAGCGTACAAAAACAATCATATGCAAATTATTAATAGAATAATTAATTCATAAATAAACAAAATGGTAAAAAAACGCTAGACCTAAAAAAAACACCAATTTTATATCTAACAAAACAAAGATTATCTTAATCATAAAAGGTAATGTTACTAAATAAATTTTAAAAATAGAAAAATTAAATTTATTCTAAAATGTAAAGTTAATAAGAAAATGAAAATAATTTTACTTTAGTTTTCACATTTAGATAAATAAAATTAAACATTGAATTACTAATTTAAATAGAAAAAAAATCTAAATTTCCATTTCTATATAAATATTTTTTATTTATTGTTTTTCACCAGCTATAAAATAATAAACTATAAACCTCTATATATGTGGATTCTTATCTAGTATGTATATAGTCAGATGGACACATTAGATTTTTAGTTAACACTGATTTGGAAAAAGTTTTTAAAATCGCTGGCCCATAGTAGATCATTTGGGCTTATGCGGCCTATTTAAAGCGAATAAATTCATGTCACATGTATTAACACGTAGGATTAATGATCAACTAATGAGAACTAATTAAAACATCATATAATATTTTTTATTTATGACATATATGACGATCATTATGGAGACGACAGTTAAAATTTTTGACTTTGCAAATAATAGTATAAATAAATGTTCGGCGTAAAAAAAAAAACAATATAAAATAAGTAATAGTCAATGTTCAAGAGATAATTTAATTTCATATCTAAGATCTTGAGCAAGTGACTATAAAGTATTAGAGAATATTACATCATTCCATAGCTCACATTTGCATGATTAGAACGATTGCGACATACGAAGAGCAAGATACCCTTTTTTGTGGTCATATTATGTTTTTTTAGTACTTTTCTTTTTAAATGAGTCGGATATAAATAAGATTTTGGGTTGTTTATGGCCTCCATCTACAACTTGGACGAAGTTAGTGTAACATCACAATTGTCCTTTATAGCTTCCATCTTGAGTTGACATTCCAGGAAGGTCACAAGTTTTGGGTTGTCAAGCTTCATTAGAATATATGACTCAATCAGTATATGTATTCTACGGCTATCTCGACCAATAATCACAAGGAAACTGAGAATGTAAAAGTAACCATATAATTGAGCAATTAAGTAAATTACAAAGTTGTTAAGGGTGTGATTGGTGATAAGAGAAATGGACTTTTGTTTAAATAACAGGGAAGTTCTCTCTCAATCTATTTAAAGTCTCCACGTCGTTAAAACAAAAATTAATGACTCAATTAACACACAATATAATTATATTATTTTTCATTAACGATAAATAAGTTTTCATAATTAGAAATAATAAACAAATAAAAATGAAAAAATACAATGGAAGAGAATTTATTGAATAGTTTAATAGAACAACAATTCATTTTTAAGAGATGGCAGAAACAATTATCAAGTTAAAATATATCAAATGGATCAACAAGAATTTTTCTGATAGTAATAAATTATTTAGGTAATTTTAATAGCAATGACAAATTTGTTTACACAAAACAAGAATAAAGAAAAATTACAAATTAATTGTAATATATGCTGTTTAGGGGATTTTTTTTCGTCTTATCGGAAGCAAATTTCATACAAATATGTGAAGGGCTGGAAATCACAATGGAATTGTGTTTTCTAAATATCTCTCATGACGCCCAAGTCATAAAACTTATAAAAGAAGATCACAGAGTGATGAAGCGGGAAGTAGAAAGAGTAATCGGAAAACAGGGTAAAGGAAATATCCTATTGGGTCCTTCGTAAGGAGTGAATCTGCAATGGGCTTTTAGTGGTAAAGAGAAAGAAATAAAAGTTTAGGTGGATGTGGTCCACGGTTTAGGAGCGGTCGTGTAGGCTACCGGAGACTGACTGGAAAAGTGGGCTTAAGTCTCATAAAGGAAAGAGCTAACTATTTCAGTGTTACCTGTGTCAGTCTCACCACTGTCTATATCATAATATGAGAAAACAGTAGCAAACCCCTTTCTTGCTGGGGAGAATGAAATATGTATAGTTTTTTTTCTGATCCAGGTTAGTACACTTGATCGGATCTTGGGTTATTGAGTTGATGAATTGACTTTGGGTTTGTCGAGAGCATCATGTACCCGATATTCACCTGAATTCCTCATCTACTTTTCTTAGCTGTATATGCTTGCTGCTAGTTATAGTTTTGGTGTGTCTCTTTCGCTCTCAATTTACAGTTGTGATGCAGCGGCTCAGACACAATATGGTTTCTTTCCATATAACCGTTCTTCTCAGTTCTCCATGTTCTATCGCGTTCACCTCTTAGATGTAAACTTAGAGAATTAAATGCATTATCTGTTGGTTTTCATAGTTTTTTTTTGTTTCTTATGGTATCAGAGCCATGCTTTTGGTTCGGGGTGAGAGAGATAGTAAGAGGTCGTATTCATTAAGAGTCTGAGGTCGAAGTTTCTTGTGATCTTTTTATTAACCTCGTGTTAGTTTTTTTGAAAAAGAGCTTTATTCTCCTGAGTGTTTTAACCAGTCTAAGAAAGGGTTATAAGTACCATTGTTACTAGACATGATTGTAAGGAGTTATAAATCTTTTTTCTAAACATAACTAAAAATAAGTTTATTTAATAAATCAGCATCAAACAGGTTTGAGTCCGCCTCTTTTTCTAGATCTGATAAAAGTCTCTTAGAAACTCAAAAGGAGTCATCATTAGTCATGAAACAACTATAGATGATTTCCAAGGTTCAACTGATAATTGGGAAATTCCAAAAGTTTATAAAAAGTAAATTTATCAAATTTCAAAATTGATTGTTGTAAGGACAAATTACTCAATAAAAACTGAAGAACGAGATACACAACTAACAAAACCTTTTGAACAAACAGATTTAAATATATACATATTGGTTTAGTTCAAGTTGGAATTAAACTACTTTCAAAAGAAGGATTAAATACTTTAATTTTAGCTATTTTACGAGATACGCGGTTTAAAATATTTGAAGATTTATTACTAAGCTCTATTGAATCAAGTTTATGTACTGGTCCAATTTCATTTGATTGATATCCAAATTTTATAGTATCTTTAAAAGACAAAAATATCTTAAAATTTTTAGTTTTACAAGTCAAAACTCACAATTATGAAATGATTGAAGGATCTATTCCAATTTCTATAATAATTTTTAGAGTTTATTATAAAGCTACGATAAGTGTTTTCTCTTCAAAAGTAAAAATTTCGAGTAAAACGGGTTCACCCTTTTACTACAAAAAGATCTTTCGAGATGCAACTCCGTAATTCCAAGATCTATTCAATGGAAAGACATAAATCTTCCTGATTAATGGGTCTTAAAGGAGTTCTCCAACCAAAACCTACAAAACCTCATGAACCTTTAGAGCCAAATACACGTTTAAAACATATTGAACAATTTCATGATGGAAAAGTAAAACTTTATTTCATAAGAAATAACCATGAGAATATAGATGATTACTCATGTGAATCTTCCTCTCTTCCATAAACAATTGATCTAGGAAGAGTTTTCCAGTTAGCACAAGACTTTTCCAGAATGGAAAATTGTACAAAATTCCAACCACGGTTGTCAACTTCTGATATTTCAAATTCTGTTTTTTAAAACAATGTTGATTTTCGAACACAAATCCCAAAGCAGAAAGTAGTTTTCAAGATAATGACTTTTCCACAAAATAACCAACAAATCCTACTTTCTCAGCTATTACAGATAATATGATAAACGAGTTAAATGTTTTAGAAAAAGATTTTCAAATTGATAAAAAAATTTTATGTGATGAATTTTATTCTAAAAATAACACCCAAAAAGTTTTTTTTAGAAACTTTTTTAAGGAATAGAAATATAATTCAAGAAGATTTTTACAAATATCTCTATGAACATAAAATACAAATTTTTTATTTCAATTGGTATGAATACTATGCATTTAAAAATAGTATCTATTTTCCCTTTTCCAAAACTGCGAATCCAATCACTAACGCAATAAAACTCCTGAATGTGAAACCCTTGCCAATGGAAAAATTATTCATTCCAATCACTGATCGTGTGCTGTGTGGGTGTGTCGAGGGTTGTCAAGTTTTACCCTAATTGAAATCAATAGCCGCAAGTGCACAGCTGATCGATTGTAGTACTTAGGGATCGAATCCACAGGGAAGGATGATCTTTTCCTGCAAAAAGCCTTTGAAATAAGTTAAAGTAAGGAAGTCTCGAACAAAAACGGTTTTGTAGGGGTTTGGTAGTGTGTTTAAAATGTAAAAACGAAATATTAAAAGAGAATACGAGAATTAAATGACGTAATAACTAAACTTAATGAAAATGACTAAAAATGATAAAAACAGA
This sequence comes from Eutrema salsugineum, assembly GCF_000478725.1. Classification (NCBI taxonomy): domain Eukaryota; kingdom Viridiplantae; phylum Streptophyta; class Magnoliopsida; order Brassicales; family Brassicaceae; genus Eutrema; species Eutrema salsugineum. The sequence continues at coordinate 8,892,463 of NW_006256895.1, forward strand.
TATTCTAATGCTTAAATGAAAATGAACTAAAAAGGAAAGACAATATTGAACTAAAGCTTTAAAGAAAATCGGTGTAAATCAATGGGAAAGAAAGCGTTGGGGTTCAGGGAAGTTTTCTCAGGGGTACGAACGATTCCAAACATTGCTAAAGAGTAAATTGATAAGATCTTAGCTTAAACTTTTCGAACTGGAGTCACAGACGTATGAATACGCCACTGTCGTGATCATAGACAACTCTCTCTCTCAATCCTGACCAGTAGGTTTCCACTCTGGCTCTGGAAGAGAAGAGATGCATTATGTTTAAGACTCGTCCTAATTCACAAATCGCCCATAGGTAGGTTTCCACTCCTATGTTTGTTTTGCTCTCCCAAACTAGATCTGATACCTGATGAATACTTTCGTGTCACCAAGCATCTGGATCAGGTTGTAGTTCATGACGCTACTCTCATGCAGTAAAAACGAATTCAGAAGAAAAAGTTCTAAGATTCGGCTCAAAAGCTCATGGAATCCTCATCGAACATATAAATCCCCATAGAAAATCCCTTAATCCCAACAATAAAACTACTCAGACATGATGAACGAAATCAAAGACATAGTATTAATAAGTAGAATAGAAACCGAAATTGAAAAAGAAAGAACAAGGGTTCAAGAGAACAAATCTCTCTCTCCCTAAAAGCTAAAGCAAAAAAGTATTCTAAAACAATAAGAAAGATAGAATATGATCGATTAGGGTTCCTAAGACATGTATTTATAGTGCTCAAGACCTCTCTGGATGTCACTTAGGGTTTCTCCAAATGAGGGAATCATTGTGGGCTTCAGAAATGGGCTTTTTGGGCTCGGAGGTTGATGGCCGCGGTTGGGAGTGCTCTGACCACGGGGAATGGGTGGTTTGCCGCGGTCGGGATGCTCCTGACCGCGGGAAATTGGTTGTTGGCCGCGGGTGGAAGTGCTTGCCGGCTGGTTTACGGGACATCTTGCTCTTCGCGTATCTTTTGATTGAACCGTTGGATTGCCAAGCCGTAAAGTGCACTGGAAAGCTGATACTTCCATCTTTAAGGTCTCCAAATTTGAGCTGGATCAGACGGTGAGAAGGCCTTCAATCAGGGGTGAACTTCTGACGGTTTGACTCTGAGCTGAAATCTGGTTTTCTATCCATTTTGTTAAGCTTTTCCCTAAGTTACCTGAAAACAGTCTTGGAACTACAAATACTAGAAAAACATAATAAAAGTACTTAAAAGCAATTAAAAACATAGAAAAAGTATTTCAAAACGATCCATAAAAGTGGTCAAAAATACGGTGTTATCAACTCCCCCAGACTTAAACCTTTGTTTGTCCTCAAACAAAGCAAAAGCCTAAACTGGTTAAGTGAAAACAAAAATAGAGAATGCACAAATCTCATAGACATGAACTCTAAACTAGGACCAAAGATAGTGCATCAATCCACAACTTAGTCTAGAAAATTCTCACCAAAGCACAAGAGATACTAGTCCACTTTTTCCGTCATGCAAAACTTAAACAATTTAAATCTTGATTTCAGTCAACTAGCTCTCTACATTCATTAAGTTCAATAGTGACTTCTCATTAAAGACATCATCCAGGGTAGACGGCGTTTGGCATTAAAGGGCTATTTAAGTGGTGGAGTTAAAGTGTTTTTGGGTTACCTGAAGATTTGGAGGATGCAAGATAATATGCTAAACCGCAAGAGAGATAAGGACCTGTTGATGACCACAGTTTTCAGTCAGTTCTTCTTGCCAAATGTTGTTGCATAATCCTTCCTCCTTTGTTGTAAACAGCCATTCCTCCAGACTTAGATTCTTTCCGGGAATCAGAAAACAATCTCCAAAACTCCATAAAATCAAACCCCAGTTGCCTTGGGACTTAAAATTCGACCTCTCTAGACTCTCTAAGGCTTTTATTTCCTTTCTTTTCTTATTTTCGGATTTTTTTTTTGGAAAGGAAATGCCTTTTAAAGAGAGAGAGAGACTAGAGGACGAGATTGTACCAAAATTTGAGATTTTTCTAAGGCAAACTGAGCTTCCTCTTGTTTTGAATCCTTCCGGGAACTTTTCCGGCAAATCGCAGGTCTCTGTCCTTGGTGACTGAAAACTGCGTCGTTCCTCTTTCTCTCCAACGGTTTTGCACTTATCTGCATATAAGACAATAGAAAACAAGAGTGCATGTGGTTTGAAAGAGGATTGGTTAAGGTGGGGAACTAGTTAAAGATGAACTAGCCATTCAGGATCAACAGAGAGTGGTAAAAGGATAAAGGAGTCCTGAATGTATGATTCGTTTCCCTGGTCTAATGCTTCAATGAGAAAATTAAGTCCAAATTAAGTCCAAATAAAACAGAGCTAGTGTATCCCTTCATCTAAATCGAAATCATTCAAATTCCTCTGGGGTACTTCGTTTCAAATGTGCTTAGCTACCGCCTAGTCTAGTCTTTAATCATGAATGAGCATGTCACTAGGAACAGTCTAAAAGCATACAATCAACTATCATTGATTCATGTTCACCATTCCCTTTAAAACGTATTTTGTTTTGAAAACCAATTTTGAAAAACTTTAAGGAAAATGCAAAAAGTGTAGATAATGCAAGACTCATGAAAGAAAATGGTTAGAAAGGGATGAGATCCTCCCCCAGACTTAAATCACACTGTCCTCAGTGTGAAACAAGTCGAGATTGGATGAGAAAAATGCATAAATAATCGAATTGGTAAGGACAAAGAGAACTTACCTGGATCCGGGATGCTGGTGGAGATGAACCGGATTCATTCAAAGGGGTTTGGGAAGGTGATTCATGGGTGATGAAGGTGGTGGAAGGTGATGAATGAGGTGGAGGGTGATTGGTGAGGTGAAATGAGGTGAAAGGGGTGGTTTGGATGTCAACAACCAAGTGCCGCGGTCAGGGGCTGCACGACCGCGACAACCAAGTGCTTGGCCGCGGTCAGGATTACGCGACCGCGATCGAAGGGGTGTTTCCTGCGGTCCGAACACCTGCGACCGCGGGGGCTTATTTCGCGGCCTCTTCCCGCTTCTCCTTGGTTCCTGCTGGGCCGAGCAGTCAGGTACCATCCTTCTTTTTGTTTTTTTTTTTTGGTTTTTTTCTTTTTTTGGCTTTTTTGTTTTATAAGAAACACCTGAAACTAAGAAAAAGAAAAAGATCAAAAGAAAAAGAAAGAAAAATCCTAAAGAAAACAATACCTAAATGGGTTGCCTCCCATTAAGCGCTTTTGTTTTAAGTCGTTTAGCTCGAATTTTGGTGTTGCACGTGACTTATTCCAATGAAGAAGACCTTGTCCTGAGACAAGTCTTTTTCGACATCTCCTTGCTTTGCTTAGCAGGTTCTTCGTCACTCCAAAGTTCTTCTTCAAACTCTTCTGCTGCAGAACGTTTTCCTGCTTTGCTGTTGTATGGGACAGCTTCTGTGAAGACATCTTTGTCGATATTAGCAAATGAAATCCTCCGGTTTGGCCAGTCCATTATAGCTCCAGAAGTTGCTAAAACAGACCATCCCAGAATCACTGGATATGTTGCATCTCTCGTTTCGACAATGTAGAAGTCGACAGGCACTATGCAATCTCCTATTCTCAAAGGAATTTCATGAGCTATTCCTTGAGGTGTTGCATTTGAATCATCAGCTAGACTAATCTTTGCTCTAGTCCTGCGCAGGTGTTTAATACCAAGTCTCAAAGCAATTGCCTTGGACACCATGTTAAGACAAGCTCCAGAATCACAAAGCACGTTTTTAAACATTTCTCCTCTAATAGAACAAGAGATAAGAAACTGATCTATACCTTCTATTTTATGAAGTGTTCGAACAGGTTTATCTTTTCTGGCATGATTGAACAAGTCTTCTATCTCAGGGATTGATTCTTTGCTCTCACAGAAGTAGTGGCCTATCATAAAGTCCTTGCAAGCTCTGGCAAACGTGATTCCTTCAGGCAAATTTCGAACCACATCATTGAATTCGTCAAGCTTTTCTTTGCTGATTTTGTTGGTCTAGTGGCTGCACTCTTCCGGGTTTTTGAGGTGAATCGCATAGACAGCTGCTTCTGGTGTTGTCATGTATCGAGCTCTCATAAAGTATCTATGGATATCCTCTTTAGACTCCTTGCAGTACCTGAAAAAGACTTGCAAACGACCAAGTTTACAGATTTCATTAAAGCTTAAATGAGCAGGGAATGACCTGACTACGTTGTTGAACTCCATTAGCTTCTCTCTACTGATGTTGTTGGTGATCCATTGAATTTCTCCTGAGTCGTCTTCTGAGGAATATCCTGCGTTTGGATCTTCTACAAACAACCCATACTCTTCATCTTCAGAGTATTGCTCTTCAAACTCATCTTCACAAGACAAAGCCATGTTGCAAGGCCATGACTTGTCCTCTTCTTCAGATCTTTGGGTGCTTATGGAGCAAACCAGTTGTTGATGGAGTGGTTTAGTTATCCTAGGAGGTGCACCAGACGTACAGATGCTTGTATGAGCTGAATGGGACTGTTTTGGAATGTTTTTACGGTTGGCCTTGACTGCAGGTGCCACGACCGCGGGGAAACGACCATGGGCCGTGGGTAGTCCCATCACGACCGCGGGAGAACGCTTGTTGGCCGCGGTCGGAGCCAACGCGACCGTGGGAGTTTGCCTCCGAGCTGCTCTGCTGCTGTTGCTTCCTCCTTTGCTTCCTGAATGGTCTCCTGGGTCTTCTGGCTCGATGTACTTCCTCTCTGGACTTGAGTCTTTAGTTTTGGTTGCTGGAATCTGCTCTCCAAGTCCTTGCATGATCTCCTCAACCTTTACTTCAACTTCATCAAGAGCATAGACTACTTTGTCCATGGTTGAGTCAAGCTCTTCGGTTTTGTCGATGACTTTGTAAACCTTCTCTGAAACTTCGACTGTAAAGTCATAAGACTCGTTCTTAGCTTCGTTTAGGGCTTTGTCCACGTCATCAAGTTTGAAATCCAGGTCCATGACTTTGTTTTTGGTGTTGCGAAGCTCATAGTTGTGCTTTGCTTGCTCTTCCTCCATGCTGTTGAACCTGTTAGCGATCATAGCCGCATCCTTGGTTGCACGTTCTTCTATTGAATAGACTTGTGAGGCTAGGTTATCGATTTTTTCATTGAAAAGTTTCGATATCCCATCAATCCTTTCGTTTAGGGCAGTTGTTGCGGTTGCTTGAGCTTCTATGAACTGTTTGATCATGCCTTCGAGCTGACTCAGTCTGTTGCCGAGCTGACTCAGTCTGTTGCTGAGCTGGACGTTCTCATCTTGCTGGAGAACTTGTGAGGTAGGCGATACATAGAGTATCTAGGGTTTGCCATTTGAGGTGCGTAGGGCTCCTTCTGGAACGTTCTGTAGTCTTCGGGTTGAGTTTTTTCGTAGAGATCGCGTAGATGCTTCTCTCTGCGTCTGGTGGCTTGAGGAGTGTTATAGAAACCTTCCTTTATAGGATCCATATCTTCTGAAATAGAAACAAAATAACCGAAAAATGGAAAGTTGCAGAAAAGGGGGTTCTAGAGTCGATTTACTAACCTTTCTCGGGGTTTTGCAGAAAAGAAAACGCGTGCCTTCCCCGGCAACGGCACCAAAAACTTGATCGTGTGCTGTGTGGCTGTGTCGAGGGTTGTCAAGTTTTACCCTAATTGAAATCAATAGCCGCAAGTGCACAGCTGATCGATTGTAGTACTTAGGGATCGAATCCACAGGGAAGGATGATCTTTTCCTGCAAAAAGCCTTTGAAATAAGTTAAAGTAAGGAAGTCTAGAACAAAAACGGTTTTGTAGGGGTTTGGTAGTGTGTTTAAAATGTAAAAACGAAATATTAAAAGAGAATACGAGAATTAAATGACGTAATAACTAAACTTAATGAAAATGACAAAAAATGATAAAAACAGATATTCTAATGCTTAAATGAAAATGAACTAAAAAGGAAAGACAATATTGAACTAAAGCTTTAAAGAAAATTGGTGTAAATCAATGGGAAAGAAAGCGTTGGGGTTCAGGGAAGTTTTCTCAGGGGTACGAACGATTCCAAACATTGCTAGAGAGTAAATTGATAAGATCTTAGCTTAAACTTTTCGAACTGGAGTCACGGACGTATGAATACGTCACTGTCGTGATCATAGACAACTATCTCTCTCAACCCTGACCAGTAGGTTTCCACTCTGGCCCTAGAAGAGAAGAGATGCATTATGTTTAAGACTCGTCCTAATTCACAAATCGCCCATAGGTAGGTTTCCACTCCTATGTTTGTTTTGCTCTCCCAAACTAGATCTGATACCTGATGAACACTTTCGTGTCACCAAGCATTTGGATCAGGTTGTAGTTCATGATGCTACTCTCATGCAGTAAAAACGAATTCAGAAGAAAAAGTTCTAAGATTCGGCTCAAAAGCTCATGGAATCCTCATTGAACATATAAATCCCCATAGAAAATCCCTTAATCCCAACAATAAAACTACTCAGACATGATGAACGAAATCAAAGACATAGTATTAATAAGTAGAATAGAAACCGAAATTGAAAAAGAAAGAACAAGGGTTCAAGAGAACAAATCTCTCTCTCCCTAAAAGCTAAAGCAAAAAAGTATTCTAAAACAATAAGAAAGATAGAATATGATCGATTAGGGTTCCTAAGACATGTATTTATAGTGCTCAAGACCTCTCTGGACGTCACTTAGGGTTTCTCCAAATGAGGGAATCATTGTGGGCTTCAGAAATGGGCTTTTTGGGCTCGGAGGTTGATGGCCGCGGTTGGGAGTGCTCTGACCACGGAGAATGGGTGGTTTGCCGCGGTCGGGATGCTCCTGACCGCGGGAAATTGGTTGTTGGCCGCGGGTGGAAGTGCTTGCCGGCTGGTTTACGGGACATCTTGCTCTTCGCGTATCTTTTGATTGAACCGTTGGATTGCCAAGCCGTAAAGTTCACTGGAAAGCTGATACTTCCATCTTTAAGGTCTCCAAATTTGAGCTGGATCAGACGGTGAGAAGGCCTTCAATCAGGGGTGAACTTCTGACGGTTTGACTCTGAGCTGAAATCTGGTTTTCTATCCATTTTGTTAAGCTTTTCCCTAAGTTACCTGAAAACAGTCTTGGAACTACAAATACTAGAAAAACATAATAAAAGTACTTAAAAGCAATTAAAAACATAGAAAAAGTATTTCAAAACGATCCATAAAAGTGGTCAAAATACGGTGTTATCAATCACCCCCCTCAACAGGGAATCAAACTTGAATTGTTGGGAACACCAATTGAAGCGATTCCTTTTAAACGTCTCCAAGATGATGATGATAAGACTAACATCAAAAATATCATCGTCCAAAACCAATTTTTCAAATACGAATCTTGGAATGATTGCAAACAGCTTGATACAATCGAAAAAACAATTCAAAATCAACCTATCACTCCAATATATTATACCTCTGAAAAGAAAACAAAAAAAAACCTATATTCAAACATTTCCAAATTTCTAGCTCCAATGTCAAAACTTACATAGAGACGAATAAAGAAATTATTCATGCTCTCCAAAGCTAACTAAATAAGGTAGACATAAGAGAAAGTAGCACACCTCATGAACCCAATATCCCCGATACTCCTACTTCTAAAGCCCAAATAAATACTCTAGCTAATGAATCCTATGTTAGTGAATCCTCTGAGAAAAATTCAATCCCTGAGATTAACCGTCTTGGTTGGAAAAACCATAAAGATCGTCAATTAATCTCTGCCCCTGACCTAGGCCAAATCCAGACAACAGAATAATCTAGGATCAATTCATCTTCAGTATGTGACTGGAATATCAATGGCATATCTGAGAACAATATCTTAAATTTCCTACAAAAAATGACAATGGCCGCAAACGCCTATAGAACTCAAGTAGGAAATGAGGATAGAACCGTAGCTGAGCTCCTAATAGCTGGATTTTCAGGCCAGATTAAAGGATGGTGGGATAACTACCTAAGCAATCAGCAACGCTCAGAAATCCTAGATGCCGTCAAACGGATGAGGATAATGTGCCCTTACTAGATAATTTTGGAAATCCCCAACAAGATAGCCACCTTAGTTATAGCCATAACCTTGCATTTCATAAGATATCCCTCAATACTTAGAGATAAGAATGCCGACATCTTTTTAAACCTTAAATGCAAAAGGCTTAGCGATTTCCATTGGTACAAAAACACTTTCCTTACTAAGGTTCTACCTCCGCCAGGATTCAAACCAACCTTTTTGGAAAGCGAAATTCCTCGCAGGACTCCCAACCCTTCTAGGAGATTCCACGAGAGCCCAAATAATTGATTATGATGATTTCACTTATGGAGAGTTGATTAGTATTGTTCATCAAGAAGGTCTCAAGATTTGTCAATATCTAAAACTCCAGAAACATCTTAAATGGGAACTCAAAGGAACAAAAGTAGAATTATGCTCTTTTTGTAGAAAATTCGAAATTGATCCCAGCAAAAAATAGAAGATCCTACATAGGAGATTGCAGCAATTCTTACTACTCTAAAAATAAGCCTAGAAAATACTCTAAAACCTATAAAAACCATAAACCTCACGAAAATTCTTGGCAAAGACTTTGAAAGAGATTTACTTCAAAAGAAATACCAACCACTAAGCTATTCTACAAAAATCTTGTTTGCTTCAAATGTAATTAAAAAAAAGTCACACTTCAAAATTATGTCGTTTTAACAGAAAAATCCATGAACTAGGCCTTGGAGAAGAACTTTTGAGTAATATCAAATCTCTTGTTAGATCATTCATCATCATCGGGCTCTGAATCAGATGAAAATAAAATAAACGTACTTACAAAAGATCAAGAATTTTAGATTGAAATCTTGAATTCCATTTCAAATCCTCAGACCAAACAAAAATTCCTAGAAACAATGCTTTCGTCCCTGAACAAAAAAGAAATAAAAATCCCTGAAAACATATCAAAACCTCATAATCCAACATCTTCAAAATCATCTTGACCTAACCACAATCCTTAACAAAAGAAAGAAAGATGGTTCTAAAACAACAATTCATGATCTTAGGATGTAAATAAAAGAAGTAAAAAATGATCTCAAAACTCTTAAAGAAAAGCAAAAAAAAAGTTTCACTCAAGTATATCTTCTATCAAGGGGAATCATGATTCTAGTTCTGAAGAACAAGAAAATGATAACCTGGATAACATAGAAGATGATCTCATTCTCAAAGAACAAATACAGTCTTTAAACTCTGCCCCTAATGATTTCTTCTGTGTTTTAAGAGAAATCACTTTCCAAATATATAAAATAAAATTCACACTTGTTTTCTTTTTCTGAAAATTACAAAATTGATACGATCGCTCTATTTGATATAGGCGCTGATCTTAATTACATCAAGTCTGGACTGATCCCAAAATGCTTTCATCTAGAAACACGAAAAAAGTTATCTGCTGCTAATAATTCCAAACTCTGCATAACATCTAAAGCAGAAGCTTCAGTTTTAAAAGATAATATAATCATCAAAACTGCATTCGTACTGACAGATGATATATACCAAAATGTTATATTAGAAACTCCCCTCATAAATTTGATTACACCATACAAAGTTATGGATGATTCAATTTCCTTCAAAACCCAAAATAAAAAACTATCTTTCCAATTTCTTAAAACACCAAAAAAGCGAAGTCTAAATTTAATAAAAACTTGCTTAATACAAGAAAATTTTTTAAATTCTTTAAAATATAGTAAAACATTCCATTTCAAAAATTTAAAATCTGAATTTTTACTAAAAAACAAAAAAATCTTTGGATACAAAAGAAGTAAAAGACAAAATTTTAAATCTAGAAAAACTTTTTGAAAAGGAAATCTGTTCAGATTTACCAACAGCCTTTGGAAATCGCAAACAACACATTGTTGATTTGTCATACGAGGAAAATTTCAATGAAAAAGAAATTTCCACTAAGGCCTGTCCTATAAAAATAAACTCTGAAATAGAAAAACATTGTAGGAAATAAATTTCTGACTTTTTAACAAAGGCCTAATTTCAAAATCAAGATCTCCTTGGTCACGTGCAATTCTAAAATTGAGAGAGGCACCCTAGGTTAGTAATTAATTACAAACCTTTAAATACCGCATTAAAATGGATTAGATATCCAATACCAAATAAAAAGATTTATTTCAAAAGCTTTATTCTGCCCATATATTTTCAAAATTTGATCTTAAATCAAGATTTTGGCAAATTCAAATCTCTAAAACCGATCATTATAAAACAGCATTTACAGTTCCTTTTGGTCAATACCCAGTGGAATGTAATGCCATTTGGTTTAAAAGATGCACCTTCGGAATTTCAAAGAATCATGAATGACATATTTTCTGATTATTCAAAATTTTATATCGTTTACATTGATGATATTTTAATATTTTTAAATTCTCTTGATGAGCATTTTAAACATTTGAAGACATTTTATTATGTTGCAAGAAAAAATGGTCTTGTTGTCTCTAAAATAACAATGTCTTTATTCCAAATAAGATTAGATTTATAGGGTATTACATATCGCAAGGTATGATAACACCGATAGAAAGGTCTTTAGAATTTGCAAACAGTTTTCCTGATAAGATTTTAGATAAAACCCAAAGGTTCCTTGGTAGTGTTTCCTTGGTAGTGTTAACTATGTGTTAGATTTGTGTCCTAACATTAAGAGGATAGCAAAACCATTACATAGTCGTTTAAAGAAAAACCCGGTTCCTTGGACAAAAGAGCAAACTGCATTGTAATCCCTTGTCTGAACATAGCAGATCCAGATTAAAAAATGGTTGTAGAAACAGATGCATCAGATGTAGGATATGGAGGTATTCTTAAGCAAAAGAATATGGATGGTTGAGAGAGTATAATACAATTTACATCTTCGCATTGGAATGATACCCAAAAAAACTATTCTACTATTAAAAAATAAATTTTAAGTATAGTACTATGTATATAAAAATTTCAAAGTGATCTTTTGAATAAAAAATTTCTCTTACGTATCGATTGCAAAAGCGTTAAAAATATTTTTACAAAAGGATGTTAAAAACCTTGTCTCAAAACAAATTTTTGCGCGATGGCAAGCAATTTTAAGTATTTTTTATTTTGATATAGAATCTATTAAAGGAGATTCAAACTCTTTTCCAGGTTTCTTGACAAGAGAATTTATTCAAAACAATTACGATGCCTCCAAGGAAGATTGATAAAGGAAAAAGCATATCCCTGGAAACAATCCCAGAAAAAACCATACCCCCAAAGACAGAACCCTGGATCTCTGTTACAAAAAAGAATGTGAAAAAGAAGAACATTCTGACTCTATTCAATCTCTAGAAAAAATCATGGATCAAATTCTACAACTACAAAAAGATTTCGAGCTAAGTTTTTCAAAACAAGAAAATGGTGATTCTTCTAAAAAACTCTCTTCTAAAAATGTTTTAAAATCTTCTGAGGTCCCTTCAAAAATGATTTTACATAAAAATCAGACCTCTAAAATAGTTTCAAAACCTTCAAATAATTCACAAATTATTCTGAAGGAGTTTCCACAAAACTCACCCTCTGAAAATTTTGGAAAAAACTATTTACCAAAACATTATAAATATTGAAAAAGGATTTTTGGTCAGAAACGATCCATTTTTAATAATCGAAAAATATTTGGAAATAACAGATTTTTCAAACCTCATAATACAGATAAAACTGTGTTATTTTTTCAAACAATTTTGGACATAACAGAATCAGTGTCCTTTAAACACTTTTATCTCAATGAAAACCACACTGATCTTGCTTATTCCACTTTAAAAATACATAAGGTCATTGCTCCAAGCAATTAGGAATATGATCTTAATGAAAGTCTAAATTTCCCAGAAAATCGAAAAGATCTCTCATGTTTCAATGTCTCTTTTAATTACTGGGACTATTGTCAAGCTTGGTACAATTTCTTTTTAATCCAATCTCCAAAACACAAACACACATGGTTAATTTTTTTTTATACCACTTGTGATTTATCCAAATCTCCTTATTGATTCATTCCGTGGTGGAATTACTTTAGTTCTGTCACTGTAATTTTTAAGCCTAACATCCAAAAATATTTTCAAATCTTCAAAACAAACTTCATTCCATCAGAAAATGAAAAAAAAAAATTCCCCCAATTAGCCCTCTTCCACTCTAAATTTTATTTTCTTTGGATTTTTTCTTGGACTCTCGAGTTTCCCCCTGATCCAATTCTAATCATTAGGAGAAAGTTCAAGGTAAAATGGTGGGATAAATTTAAAATTTTCTCAAACCATTATCCGTCCAACATTCTAGAATGGATAAAGATCCAAAATTCTAACTCCTCCATCGCCCTTACCCAAACACCAAACCAAAACCAAACACCGGAAACAACTTTTTTCTTGGCCCAAAAATCCAAAATGTTATCGAAGCTAGCAGCAGTTAAATCTGAAGAAGAAATTAAGGCAATATCCTTACAATTCATGCCTTTAATCTCAGACTCTATTTCACAGATCTTGGGAAGCGGATCTGAATCTAATATCACGGATGTCGATGAAGAAATATTTGGAAACAGTGGAGTATGATTTCTCGCACACAAATACAAATCTCGACAGAATCATTGTTACAAATATTTTCAATATCTATTAATATTTTGATACAATCCACAACGACAAAATACGACAACATCACACCTCGAAAACCGCATTTCTCAGTGTTGTTTTCTGTAGACGTGACGCCACTTCAATATTGAAGACAAGCTTTTGTGAAGTGGAGACATGTTTATGTGAGTATATTTATTCAATTTCTACCAGTATTTTATGTTTTATTATTATTAGTATCATTTGAACTCTTGTAAAATGATAACACCGGATTTTGACCATTTTTATGGATCATTTTAATATCTTTTACAAGTGTTTTTACTCTATTTTCAAAGGTTTTCAAAGGATTTCTATGTTTTTGGATTTTAAAAGACTTTTCAGGTAATTTGGGATAAAGAGGCACAAAATGAAACAAAAAGACTCTTTTGGATAAATGCAGACCATCAGAACTCTTATGGAGAGACGAAGACCTTCTCACCATCTGATCATCCTCAAAATTGGACAACTTATAGAAGAATCAACCAGATTTCAAATGCACTTGGTTTGGAGACATTCCAACGGTTGGATCTCAAGATATTCCATTAGCCCCAGAGCCACTCGAAGTCGGTCAGCAACTCACGCGACCGCGGCCAACAAGCTATTTGCCGCGGTCAGAAGCTTCCCGACCGCGGCCAACAAGCTGACCGTGGCAAATAGCTTCGGTCACAACACTCCCGACCGCGGCAATCAATCTCCGAGTTAAAGCCCACTTATCTGAAGCCCAAAGTCATTCTCAGCCTCAATTCCGGAACCCTAGAGACCATGGAGTATTTTAGACAGAACCCTTCATACTTTGCAGAAACCCTTTTCCTTTAGCCGTTTTAATGAGATTTTTGTAGAAGATTGTTCAAGTCCGAGTTCTTCAATAGAGAAGCTTTCTTTATCTCTTTTCTTTACTGTTTTTCATTACTTTTATTAAAACCAATGATGATGTCGAACTCAGCCATGTCTGAGTAGATCCCGAGTTGGGCTTAGGGTTCCCGAAAGGGGCTCTCATAATCGATTAAGACATCTAGGTTTATAGATCTGGGATTTCGACTGTTCTCTGTTTATTCTTGTTCTTATTGCATGTATGCTTGATTGATCACTTAGTATCTGATCTAGATAGTTAGTGTAGCGAAAGTTTTCATTAAGTATCAGCCCTAGAATGAAACAGGCGATTTTTCCGTAGGAGTGGAAACCTACCTGCGGCGAGATCGTGAGTATTGACGAGTCTTGTGCAGCTCTTGCGTTCTCTCCCTTCCAGGGCCAGAGTGGAAACCTACTGGTCAGGGTTGCGAGAAACAGTTGGTTATGATCACGACAGTGACGTAGTCATACCGCCGTACTCTAGCTCTAGAACCCATATATCGTTATCCGTCAATCCCAATCTATCTACCTTAGTGTTAAAACCGATTATGATCCCTTAGAGTTCCCAAAAGCTCAGCGTTTTTAGCCATAGTTTACAATTCCATCGATTTTTACTTGTTTTCTTAGACCTGCATTTCAATTTCCTTAGTTCATTATTTACTTGCTTTATTTACCTTTCATGCGATATTTTACTTGCTTTATTAGTCTTTCATTCGATATTTGCTTATTCTAATTGCATTTCATTCGATTTTCTTACCTGCTTTTTAGGATATATTTATTTGCTTTCTTTTGTTTTAGTTTAATTCGCAAGAAAAACAACCAACCTTTAAAACCAATTTAGTCTAGACATAAAGTAAAAAAAACCGTAGAAGAATACCAGGCACACAAATCTCTGTGGATTCGATCCCTAAATACTGCAATTGATCAGCTGTGCACTTGCGGCTTTCATTTGTTTTGTTAAGGGTAAAACGTGTTCCCTCACGCAGTTGACACGACCATCAAGTTTTTGGCGCCGTTGCCGGAGATTTGTTTCTCTGCTTTTTGCTATTTTTCTTGTTTTAACTTCAGTTCTAGACACCTGATCTCTAGTTCTTTCTTAAAGTTTTTCTGAACTATCTTTCCCTTCTTTTGTTTTTCTCTGAATTGCATGAATACCAGGCGTAGACCTGCAGGAGACATTCCAATTCTAGACAAGATAAACAGACACGAAAGAGAACTTCGAAGACTTAGACGAACGCAAGGAATGGCCAACGACGACCAACCTGGAGATCTTATTAATCGAAATTTAAACATGGACCAAGACGGGTCCCAACATGGAGAAAACAAAGAGAATGATCACATAGAAGGCGATCATGCTCGACGAGATGGAGAGGAGGATGAGGTTCCTCCAAGAAACCACCAGAACCGAAAGAAGAGTAAAGGAAAGAAGACGGCTCTTCAAGGAGAAGAAGTAAAACCTCCAGCAACCGTAAGTGATAAAGGCACATCAAGTGGAGTGCCATTCAAATCAGCCTGATTCCTCATGCTTACGTCGAGCTAAACGACTTAAAACCAAAGCGCTTAATGGGAGGCAACCCATTTAGGTACTCTTTCTTTTAGTTTTCTTTTCCTTTTTACAATTTATGCTTTCTTTTTCTTTTTAAGTTTTAGGTATTTTATAAAACAAAAACACAAAAAAATCAGAAAATTAGAAAAACCAAGAAGAAAATGTAGGTTTTTAGCTGCTCGGCCCGGCAAAGACGAGAAGATTGGACAATAGGCCACAAGAGGAAGAGCTGCGGTCGCGACCGTTCGACCCGCGGCCAAGGGTGCATCGACCGCGGCACCGTGAACGTGACCGTGGCCGAGCCCTCAATCACTGCGGTCGCGCGTCTCTTGACCGCGGCCGTTGGTCATTGAGGTGACGCCGCGGATTTCTGCCGCTTTTCGGTGTTGCCTGGTGTTTACCTGGTGATTCCCGGTGTTGCCTGGTGTTTACCTGGTGTTACCTGGTGATTCCCGGTGATTTTCGGTGTTTCCCGAAATGTTCCCGGTAAAACCCGAAAAGATTCTCCGTAAGTTTTAAACTTTTCTAATGTGCAAACAAGAAAAGGTAAGTTCCCGTAAACTTAAAAATTTCCAGAAATTTTCCGTTTTTGCTTCAAAAACGCTTTTTAAAGAAAAGAAACAAACTTTTTGGATCAAAACTCTTTCTTCTCTTCTCTTCCAAAAGACTTAGAGATTTAGGAGAAAGAACACATTTTTCAATTCTTAAGCTTTTTAAGAGATTTTTGGCTCAAACCTCACTCTTTTTCAAAGCTGATTTCAATTCTGCCATCAATTCTCTCTTTCCAGCAAGGTATGAACCTCAAACTCACCATTCTTACTCGATTTTGAACTTAGGGTTTTCTTTAAAAACGCAAAATCTTGGTCTATTTATGGTGGAAATAGCTTAAGAATGATAGATTATCCATTTAGGTTTATCTAAAAATCGATTTTAGCACCTAGCTTAAGAGAAATTGAGATTTTTGAAATTTGGATTCTACATGCTTAATAAAAATCGAATTTGGAACAGCAAAATTGATGAATTTGATTTAGTCTTGTGTGATTAGTGATTAGTATTGGGTAATCTTTAGAATTTACATGGAAATTGCTCATCAAAACCGATTTTTAGAAGATTTCTATGTTAAGAACATCAAAAATCCGAATTTAGTCATGAACTACTTGATTTCTCTAATTCAATATAAATTTTGCTTGCTCATGGTTTTAATTAATCTCTTTGTACTAGTATTAGTATAACAGATCTTAATGTGTTAAAATCAGCATCCATATTCATTCTTTTTCCAAGAATCATTCTTTGGCCAAGGCGAAGCGTGATGCAGCTGCGGCCCGTGCTCATTTTTAGCCATCTATTTCGACTGGCCACACCTCATCATCTACATCATCACACACTCATTCCGATCTGGAGCGCAGAGTTGAGAGACAGGGACGACGCTTTGAGCGCATTGTCACCTTCTTACAGGAGCAGCACCAGTTCGCAGACGACACTTCGGAGGATGAGTGATTGATCAGCACTTCACTACCATCACGGTTCTATCATCATTTTTTTTTCTTTTATCTTATTTTATTTTATTTTGCTTTTATTCACCATCTTCTCACCAACTTTTTCACACTGGGGACAGTGTGATTTAAGTCTGGGGGAGGATGTCTATCCATACTAATCATTTCCCTGCTTTGCTTTTAAATTTAAAGTACTTTTTAAATTTTAATATGTAACCTATTCGACATTAAGTATTTTTCAGGAATGTTTGACGCAAAACTATGATGATTTAGACCTGCACACTTCTACACTATGCATGATATCTCATTTGTGGTTTGCACTAGACTAGGCGGTAGCTAGAGTACTTGCACTACGAACTCCCACCAGAGGACTTCTATTCATGGAGATTCTTTCTGACAGGATGTACTAGCTCATTTTATTTGGACTTAATATTGATATCTAATTTTCTCATCATTGATTTTAGGCAGGCATCGACATACACATCTAGGACGTCTTTTACCATCACTTTTACCACTATTTGTCGTCCTAGATGACCAGTTTATCTTTATCTGATACCATACCCTAAACCCAAAACCCTCGTTTTCAATCCTCATGCATTCTCTCTTTAGTTTATATCAGCAGATATGTGCAAAAACGTCGGAGAGAAGAGGAGCGACGCAGTTTTCAGTCACTCACAAAGGAGACTGAATGGAATTGGGAAGGAAGAGTATCAGGAACATAATAAAGCTTTACAAGACAGATATTAACTGGTAAATTCGTGCTCTCTAAGACTCTATATCTAAAGGTGTTCCCTTTCTCTAAAAAAAAAAAAAAAAAATCGTGAAAAGAGAAAGAGAAACAAAAAGCCTAATGAGTCTTAGATTGTCAAAATTTGTGGAGCAATGAGCAACCACTATTCGTTTAAGGAGCTATTGTTTTGAAAGATTTACAAAAATCTAAGTCTGGGGGAGTTTGGAGAGAACCTGAGGAAGAAGACCATGAATCTATGTCAAGAAGAAAGTGACTGAAAACTGTGGATACCAACAGCTTCACTCTCTCTTGCGGTTTTGCATAATATCCTGCATCCTCCAAATCTTCAGGTAACCCGTAAACACTTTAAGCCTTACCCCCCAAAATAATCCTTCTTGACACCTAGCCTAGATCGCCTTGCCTAGATTTTCTTTGATGAGAACCACAGAGATTTTTAATGTTTTCTTTGATGAGAACCACAGAGATTTTCTTTGAAGCTTTCTTTATCTCTTTTCTTTACTGTTTTTCATTACTTTTATTAAAACCAATGATGATGTCGAACTCAGCCATGTCTGAGTAGATCCCGAGTTGGGCTTAGGGTTCCCGAAATGGGCTCTCATAATCGATTAAGACATCTAGGTTTATAGATCTGGGATTTTGACATGTTCTCTGTTTATTCTTGTTCTTATTGCATGTATGCTTGATTGATCACCTAGTATCTGATCTAGATAGTTAGTGTTGCAAAAATTTTCATTAAGTATCAGCCCTAGAATGAAACAGGCGATTTTTCCGTAGGAGTGGAAACCTACCTGCGGCAAGATCGTGAGTATTGACGAGTCTTGTGCAGCTCTTGCGTTCTCTCCCTTCCAGGGCCAGAGTGGAAACCTACTGGTCAGGATTGCGAGAAACAGTTGGTTATGATCACGACAGTGACGTAGTCATACCACCATACTCTAGCTCTAAAACCCATATATCGTTATCCGTCAATCCCAATCTATCTACCTTAGTGTTAAAACCGATTATGATCCCTTAGAGTTCCCAAAAGCTCAGCGTTTTTAGCCATAGTTTACAATTCCATCGATTTTTACTTGCTTTCTTAGACCTGCATTTCAATTTCCTTAGTTCATTATTTACTTGCTTTATTTACCTTTCATGCGATATTTTATTTGTCTTATTAGTCTTTCATTCGATATTTGCTTATTCTAATTGCATTTCATTCGATTTTCTTACCTGCTTTTTAGGATATATTTATTTGCTTCTTTTGTTTTAGTTTAATTCGCAAGAAAAACAACCAACCTTTAAAACCAATTTAGTCTAGACATAAAGTAAAAAAAAAACCGTAGAAGAATACCAGGCACACAAATATCTGTGGATTCGATCCCTAAATACTGCAACTGATCAGCTGTGCACTTGCGGCTTTCATTTGTTTTGTTAAGGGTAAAACTTGTTTCCTCACGCAGTTGACACGACCATCATAAAACTCCTATATAAAGGAGTGTGTGTTTAGTTGTAATCTCCAAGTTCTCATTCTCCATCTTCATCCCTCTCTTTCATTCTCTTTTTACTACCATATTCTCTAAGTCCTGTAGTCTTCAACATTGTTATGATCTCCAATAAGTAAGTTTTCCAAATTTGTACTATGGCTGGTTTAACCACCTTTAATTTTATGTAATAAAAGTTTTTTTATCTTGTTTATATTACAATTTATGTTTATGTTTATATTTAAATTTATGTTTAAGTAGCTGGTTTAACCGCTAACTATACTAAATAATCAATATATATCTATATATCATTTTTATTTTATTTCTCTTCCTATTTTATATTTATAATTTTGTGTTACAATTTCTTATGATCTACTTCTGTTTTCATATATATATATATATATATATATATATATATATATATATATATATTGATTGTCAGTTGGAGAGAAATTCAAGTATTAAAGTAGTTTTTCCCGGTCTAGTGTTGTCTTACCTTCCCGAGTCCTCTGATACTTGGTTCAGGCTGTTGTGGCTATCTTGCCCAGCCTGCTCCTTGCTCTAGGTACCTGTGTGGATACTTTCCTGATCTTAACCTCTCCGGATTACTGATCTTCGGACAGGATAAAGAAAGAACAATTGCTCACTCCTTCTGACCACTCAGTTTTCGGGCTCTTTGTTCCGGACAGTGTGGCTTACACTTGCCTGACACGAACTTTGGTTCCTAGGCCTATACCGGGTCTCCTGGTTCCGAAGGTTTCAAGGCCTGCTGCCAAAACTTGTAATACTTGGGTTGTACCTACAGTAAAACCATGGATGACAACTGGCATTATTTATCTACGTAGAAAAGACTGAATTTATCCCAAACCGATGCCTTTTCCTCTTTTTATGAGGTTTTCAACTGAATGATTTATTGCTTTTTGAAGGAAGAAAATTTGCCTTGGCAATATTTATGTTTTATATCACCAAGTAAAATTAGTTTCTTATTTCTACAGATGTTTACACAGACTGATTTTTAAAACTTCAAATGAAAATTATGTTGGTAGATGTTTGAAAATGTGATTCTGCGCAACGTATGGAGGCATAAATCTAGTTAGGTTAATACGAAAAACTAGCTTATTTTGAGAACTAAATGGCTGCTGAGTTCATATCAAGAAATACTACTTTACAATATATTTTTTTAAAAAGTTCTTTTTCAAAATTACGATTTTATAACATTCTTATAATTTATAATTTATAAGGGCCGGCCCTGCTTATAAAAGTAATAAAGTCGCGTATCTCAGGCTAAGGAAGCTCGTAATGCAACCAGAAAGCTACTTGACAAAAATGGGAAGGAACTCACGAAGCCAGATGAGATAAAAAATGAAGCAGCAGAGTATTTTTGAAAATTTCTCCAAGCGGAACCCTTAGATTTCAAAGAAGTTACCCCTGGGTTACTAGTCAGAGCAGTTACAATTTTGCTGCACACCAGAAAGCTATAGCATTCTTATTTCACTGGTTACGGGAGAGGAAATTCAGAAAGCTATTTACTAAATGCCATCAAATAAAGCTTCAGGCCCAATGGTTTTACAAAGGATTTTTATATGGCTGCGTGGGGAATTGTTGGTAAAGATTTCGTTGCTGCGGTATAGTCTTTTTCGTCTACAGTTTCATACCCAAGTCGATGAACGCTATGTTGATTTCTCTTATTCCAAAGAGATAAGATGGAACTTGTGTCACTATGAAGGATTATAGACCGCTAGCTTGCTGCAACATGATCTATAAAGTTAACTATAAGATTCTACACGCTTTCAGATTTCATAGAACCAAACCAGAGTGCTTTTATGAGGGTTCGGCTCTTCTTCAAAAATGTCTTGTTAGCGACGAAACTTGTCAAAGATTATCATAAGGTATCATATGCTCCTCTCAATGCCATCAAGTTTGATATATCAAAATCCTTTGACACGGTCCAATGGTATTTCATTGGTGAATTATTCTGAGCACTGGGCTTTCCGGATCTGTTCACTCACTGGATTTACCTCTGTATATCTATGGCTTCTTTCTCACTAGTCAAAAATGGAGAATTGGAATGCTTCTTGCTAGTAAACAAGGCTGCTCCCTATCCCCGTACATCTTTGTCATTGTTCAAAACTTCTTGTCCTGTCTCCTTAATAGAGCGGGGGAAAGTGGGCAAATCGGTGCTCATCAACAGTGTAGCCAGATTTGAGTCACTCAAGTTTTGCTGATAATATTTTGGTTTTCATGGATGGCTCTGCCTCATCTTTTCGGGAAACATTTGCCGTGTTCAATGAATTTTCAGAATATTAGGCTTCATATTAATGCAACGAAATCGGCTTTATTGTTAGAGGGCAGGATCAACATGAGATCTATAGTACAGCAGCAGAATTGGAGATTTCAATTAACAGCTTCTGATACGTTAGAGCATCTTCATTGGTGAGATACTTTAAGGGTATCTCAAAAATATAATATTAATATTTTGAAAAGAATTTTTTTAAGAAGTCCATCGCAAATTTTTATCTCCATTTGTGATACCCACTAAAGTATGTCATATATATAATATTATTAATTTTATAAAGATTTATATTTTAGTGTAGTTAATACTGAAAACTTAGGTTAGATATTATCTTAAATTAAAATATTTTTTTTAAAAAAACATATTACATTACATCTTAAATATATTTAATTATGTTAATTTAGTATATTTATTTATATTATCTATAATAGTAAAATTAATACAACCGTAACAATAATGTTAACAAAAATATTAATAATACAATAAATTATAAATAATATAATAAAAAGTTACATTTTTTTAAATAACACAATTAAGCATAAAATTACATTAACTTAAACTTATAACAAAAACACTTAAAATACTAGAAAACATAGATAGCATATAAAACCAAGATCAATGGCATAACTAACTTGATTCTAATCTTCATTTGATGTACTAAACTATTGCCATATATATTCAACCAAATCAGCATGTAATTGTGTTGTGAAACTCAGCACAAAGGAAGCAACTTTATGCTTATAGTAAAACGAACAAACCAAACTCTGACTGAGAAGCTTAAGTTCCAACACCAAGATTACGACTTTAAACAAGAAATGAAACAGAGTAAAGAGAAAGGAAGAGATAAAAAACACACACGAGTTTTACGAGTTCACGCCCAAACCGGGTCGCTACGTCTCGCCGGGATCTTTCTCCCGGAATCCACTAGATCAATAGAGGTTACAAGAGTTTTAGACACAATCCTGTGTTCCCCTTTTACAAAGACTCACTCTCTGTTCTACTCTACCCCTTTTGTTATCCCGAGAAAACTCTTACACAAGTTTACACTCTGTAAATAAGAGTTTCTCTATCACACTCTATGTCTCAAAATGTCTCCCCTTTGCCTTTTATATCTGCACGATGATAAGACCTAGTTTTCCTCAAATGCACCACGACAAAAGACTTCTCCTTTGTTATTTGAAAACTTGAATCAGACGGGCCCATGTCCGAGACAAGACAAACAACTCATGCTTAGTCATTTAATGAGCTAAAGCAAAACGGCTACAAGAAAGTGGTCCTGCATTTTACTGATCCTGTGCTGACTGTTGGAGACAAAACAACTTCCTCTCCACGCTAGTACTCTGTTGTTGTTCTCTTCTTCATTTGTCTTGATCTTCAGTACTATATTTCAACAAATCTCCACCTAGTAGTGAACGATCAAGCCTGCAAAACAACACTAAACGAATTTCTTGAGAGTGAGAGATAGACTTCTCATTGAACTAGTTTACTGGATTCCAGATCCCGGATTCCTGAGTCTTATTACTCAGCCTTTACACGCAGTAAGTCCAGAGCTGCTTGGAGCTTACTTGCGGGTAAAATCTTGGTGAAGATATCAGCTGGATTCCTCAACGTTGATATCTTTAAAACCTCCACAATACCATCTGCAATTGTATCCCGAATCTTGTGGTACTTGACAGCGATGTGCTTAGTTCTCTCATGGAACACATTGTTCTTTGAAAGAGCTATGGCACTTTGGGAATCACAAAATATTTCAACACTTCCCTGTTTATAGCCAAAGTCTTCCAGTAATCCCTTAAGCCAAATAGCTTCTTTAACAGCTTCATTCAGAGACATATACTCGGCCTCAGTAGTCGATAGAGCTACCACCTTCTGCAGAGTAGATCTCCAGCTGATTGTGTTTCCACCGAGAGTAAACACCATTCCACTAATGGACCTCCTCCTATCGATGTCTGCAGCGAAATCAGAATCACAGTATCCCCTGATTACGAATTCTGAACCTTTGCAGTAGCACAGCTTGGTCTTTAGTGTCCCCTTGATGTATCTAAGCACCCACTTAACTCCCAGCCAGTGTTCCTTAACAGGTTTGCTCATAAACCGGCTGATTATTCCCACAGGGTATGCCAAATCTGGTCTTGTGCCTATCATAGAGTACATGATGCTCCCAACAGCATTTGCATACGGAACACTCTTCATGTATTCCTCTTCTTCAAGCAATTGCTTCTCTGTTGCTGCACACATCTTCAGATGAGCCCCGAGAGGTGTAATCACTTGCTTTGCTTCTCCCATCTTATACAGATCAAGAACTTTGCTCAAGTATCCTTCCTGGGACAGCTTCAGAACACCTTTTTCTCTGTCTCTTCTGATCTCCATGCCTAGTATTTTCTTGGCTGGTCCAAGATCCTTCATTTCGAACTTGATACTGAGTTGTTGCTTTAATTCTGAAATCACTCCTTTGTCTTTTGCAGCAACCAACATGTCATCAACATATATTAACAGATAGATCTTGGATCCATCCCCAAGCGTTTTTATGTACGCACAACTATCATGAGGACTCTTTTCAAAACCAATCTCTGTCATATAACCATCGAATTTCTGATTCCACTTCCTTGGCGCTTGTTTTAAACCATAGAGTGACTTATTTAGTAGACACACCTGATTATCCTTGAACTTGTCCTTATAGCCTTCTGGAATCTCCATATAGATCTTTTCATCTAGTTCACCATGGAGAAACGCAGTCTTTACGTCTAACTGTTCAAGTTCATAATCCTCTTCCACAACAATAGCAAGTAGTATCCTTATAGACACATGTTTCACCACTGGTGCGAAGATATCTGTGTAGTCCACTCCTTCCTTTTGAGCATATCCTTTTGCAACCAACCTCGCTTTGTATCTTGGTTCTTCTACTCCAGGAATTCCAGGCTTACGCTTGAAAATCCATTTGCAGCCAATCACACGTTGATTTTCTGGCCTTGTAACTCCGGTCCATGTGAAGTTTTTCAGTAGAGAGTCCATCTCTTCATCCATTCCTTCTTTCCAAAGTTCCCAGTCCTCATCCCTTCTCGCTTCCTGATAGTTAACTGGTTCCAGTTTGTCTCCATCGACTGTAGTGATCAGAGCTTCTGCAGAAAAGACTTCATCTTCCTCATCGGCATCTTCACCATAATATCCCTCAATGTCAAATCTTTTGGGAGCCCTTAATTCTCTTCTTTGTCTATCTCGAGCTAGATGATAACTTTCTGGTGTATCTTCTGTACTCTCTTCTGCAACTTCTTTATTTTCTTCTTGAACCGCTTCATGGTTAGCTTGGTCTGGTGAGTGATCTCCCAGGGATCCTATCTCTTCCGAGAGATCTCCACCAGAGGGTGTAACCACTGTTTCCCCAAGGTCTATATCCAGTAGTGAGTTTGACGATTCAGCTTGTTCCCCTAAAGACCCTTTCTTGCCTTGCATCACGTCCTTATACACTGCATTTTCTTGGAAAATCACATTTCTGCTGATAATGCATTTCTTTTCTTCTAGCAGCCAGACTTTGTATCCCTTAACCCCATCTGGATATCCCAATAGAACTCCCTTCTTTGCTCTTGGCATCAACTTCCCTTCATCTGTATGAACAAAGGACAAGCAGCCAAATCTTCTCAAGTAACTGTATATAGGGGATCTACCTGTCCATTTCTTGTCAGGTATCTCAGAGTTAATTGCAGAAGATGGAGTTTTGTTGATCAAATTCACAGCGGTGTGAGTTGCTTCGGCCCAGAATGTCTTAGGTAGCCCTGATTCACTCAACATACATCGAACTTTCTCCATAATGGTTCGGTTCATCCTCTCTGCAACACCATTTTGCTGAGGCGTGTAGGCACAGGTTCTGTGTCTTACTATTCCCTTTTCTTTACAGAAATTGTTGAACTGGAGGTTGCAGAACTCGAGACCATTATCAGTCCTTAACACCTTGATTTTTTTCTCAGTTTGATTCTCCACCATGACACTCCATTCAACAAAAGACCTGAATGCTTCATCCTTGTGCTTCAGAAAATATACCCATGTTTTCTTTGAGTAATCGTCTATGAGCGATATGAAGTATTGGCATTTTCCCAAAGAAAATGGAACTGTAGGAGCTCCCCACAGGTCTGAGTGAATGTAGTCTAGTTTGTCTCTTGTGTCATGAGTTGCAGAGTCAAAACCGGTTCTTTTAGCTTTACCATAGACACAGTCTTCACACATCTCTAATGTGGACACTTTCTTCTTGTCAAGAAAGCCTTTCTTTACCAGAATATCCATATTCCTTTGACTCATGTGGCATAATCTCCTGTGCCATAAGACTGTGTCGTCCACTCTTCTTTCAACAGCCAGAGATTGACCGTTCTCAGGTTTTCCTTGAAGTATGTAGAGCTTTTCATACCTCCTTCCTGTCATGATGATCTTTCCTTCTTGCTTGACATTGAGAATCCCATTCATTGATTCAAAACCGCACCCTTGCTCTTCTAAGGTCCCCATAGATAGCAGATTCCAGTCCATGTCTGGTATGTATCTGACGTGCTTGAGCAGAACTGTCGAGCCATCATCATTTCTGATTCTTACATTACCAATACCCTTGACCTTCGATGTGGTCTTGTTTCCCATCCGAACTGATCCTCCTGCGTCTTCACTTAAGTACTAAAACCATTCCCTTTTATGGGTCATGTGGTAGCTGCACCCAGTGTCCATAATCCATACATTTTCCAGGCTTACGTCTGTTGAATGTAGGGCTTCTGAAACATAGTACCCTGCAGCATCTTCATTGTTTCCCTGTACCATTGCAGCTTCTCCTCTGCTAGAGCCTGCTTGTTCCTTCTGCTTGCTTGGAAGTTTGTTGCGATTGGGACAGGAATTTTTGAAGTGTCCTTCTTCCCCACAAATCCAACAGCTTTTCTTTCCCTTGGTTTTAGATTTCTTGTTCTGTTTAGAACCTTTCTCTTTCTGTTCTCCTTTGCTTTTCTGTCCTCCCTTATCCTTGACATAAAGACTTTCTGCTTGAGCTTTTGAACCTTTTGAGTTCGATCCAAACTCTAGTTCCTTTGAGTATATGGCGGCAACAACCTCATCAAGTGTGACTGTGGTTCTTCCTGCTCCATATTTCAGTGTGTCTCGCAGAGAATCAAACTGTCTTGGGAGAGACATTAACAAAAGAATCGCTTGATCTTCATCTGAAACCTCCACATCAGCGTTCTCCAGATCTGCAATAAGACGAAGGAAGTCATCTATATTGTTCTCAACTGATGAGCCTTCCGACATCTTGTAGCTGTACAGTTTTTGCTTCAGATAGATTCTGTTAGGTAGAGTCTTTTCTTGATAAAGCTTGTCTAAAGCTTGTATCATTGCAGCGGCTGTATCATTCTTCCTAATCTTCCTCAGAACTCTATCTGTAACACTCAAAACAATGGCACTCCGTGCTTTCTTCCTCTTCTCATCCAAAGTTTCGCCCTTTTCATCTGGTTTTTCTGGATCTGAGCCTTTTGACGTTTCTTCAAGAGCTTTGCTCAATCCCAACATGTCCAGATGAGCCATGAACTTGTCTTTCCATAAAGTGTAATCCCCATTCCCGTCAAACTTCTCCATCTCTGTCTTTGACGAAGACATGACTCGGTCTGACTGAGTCACTAGCACCAGAACCTGGCTCTGATACCAATCTGTTGTGAAACTCAGCACAAAGGAAGCAACTTTATGCTTATAGTAACACGAACAAACCAAACTCTGACTGAGAAGCTTAAGTTCCAACACCAAGATTACGACTTTAAACAAGAAATGAAACAGAGTAAAGAGAAAGGAAGAGATGAAAAACACACACGAGTTTTACGAGTTCACGCCCAAACCGGGTCGCTACGTCTCGCCGGGATCTTTCTCCCGGAATCCACTAGATCAATAGAGGTTACAAGAGTTTTAGACACAATCCCGAGTTCCCCTTTTACAAAGGCTCACTCTCTGTTCTACTCTACCCCTTTTGTTATCCCGAGAAAACTCTTACACAAGTTTACACTCTGTAAATAAGAGTTTCTCTATCACACTCTATGTCTCAAAATGTCTCCCCTTTGCCTTTTATATCTGCACGATGATAAGACCTAGTTTTCCTCAAATGCACCACGACAAAAGACTTCTCCTTTGTTATTTGAAAACTTGAATCAGACGGGCCCATGTCCGAGACAAGACAAACAACTCATGCTTAGTCATTTAATGAGCTAAAGCAAAACGGCTACAAGAAAGTGGTCCTGCATTTTACTGATCCTGTGCTGACTGTTGGAGACAAAACAACTTCCTCTCCACGCTTAGTACTCTGTTGTTGTTTCTCTTCTTCATTTGTCTTGATCTTCAGTACTATATTTCAACAAATTGGTTACTGCTAACCACAAAATCAATGACAAGGAATGAATATGCTCTGCTTATTAATAAGATAAGATCACCAATACTATCTTGGACGAGCAAGCAGTTTTCTTACGTGGGACGCCTACAACTTATTGTATCTATTATATCGAGCATAACCAATATTTGGTGTTCGGTATTTTGACTGCCTTTCGAGTTGTTCTGATGAAATAGAGAAGTAATGCAGAGCGTATTGGTGGTTGGGAAATCCGAATATAACAAACAAAGCCAAGATTTCATGGACTGATGTTTGTAAGCTGAAGGATGACTGGGCATAAGACAGTTACGCGATGTCTCTCGGGTCTTTGCTTTGAGCTTGATTTGGCTTCTCTTTCAGGTTCTCTATGGGTCACCTGGACTAAAAGCTATCTCCTGAGGAATGTAAAACTTTTGACAGCCCCAGACACTAATACGGGTTCATGGATTTGGCAAAAGTTACGAAAGCTCTGGCATGTGGCCTCGAAATTCATATGAGGATAGGTGCGAGATGGATGTTAAATTTTTTTTGGCATGATAACTGGTTACCTATGAGAAGAATCATCAACATCACCGGGCCATCAGGTCCTCAAGTCTTTGGCATTACTTTATTTGCGTCTGTTAGTGTGGCTGTGGGATGGAATGGTTGGAAAGTTCGTCGTATTCGACTCTCCCACCTCAGTCTATTGATAGCCTGCATTCGAAATCAATCATGCCAAGCCTGGAAAATGGTCCAGATGTCTACTTATGGCGACACCACACTGATGTCTTCAGAGATCATTTCTCGACGCAATGCACATGGTATCAGCTTCGAGTTTATTCTTTGTTGGTTCCATGGTGGCGTCCTGTGTGGTTCTCTTAGGTAATCCTCGCTACAAATTTATTACTTGACTGGTTGTTCCCAACCGACTCACCACTGGAAATCATATGCGAAGTTGGGGAGCGACTCAAGCCTGTGTATTATGTTGCGAAGCAGATGAGACTTATGACCATCTCTTCTTTGCTTCCCCGTATTCGTTTACCGTGTGATTACTTGGACAAAGGCAAGACCCAGACTGGGTTGAGACGCTACAGCAACTACTCACATTTCAAGGTGATCGAAACAACCACATCCTTCTTCATCGGGTCTTTTAAGTCACAATATACTCTATTTCACTATTTGGAGAGAACGGAATTCTCGTATCCATCATACAGGCTTCAACGTACCAGACTCATTGAGAAAGTGGTAAGGAATAGAATTGCTTCACTGGATTACACTACCACCCCTCGTCTACAGAGATGGTTTGCTGTGTTCCCCCGCTAAGTCCTCAAGAAGCCACTAAGGCTCTGTTTAGTAGTGTTTGAATTATGTGCTCTGTTTTTTTTTTTTGGTATTTTTTTCTTCTTCCCGTTTGATAGGAGCCTTAGCGTAGATAGTTTTACTAAGATCAATCAATTTTAACATTCAATAATAAAAAATACTGTTTTTATAACCACTTATAAGATGTTAAGTTTTTTTATCGTCTAAAATATTATATATTCCAAAATACGAGAACAATTACATAGATGGCTATATTTTATTGACTTATAAGGATCCATTGTAACGTCCACAATCCACAATAGGATCACCAGGATGGATCATGGGCGAGAGATGGGAAAGAATGGCCGAAAGTCTAAGTTAAAACTTGAACCATGGTCCAAGATGATCAGCTAAGTCAAGTGGTCTATGAATTGGTCAGATAAAGGAAGAAAAAACCAAATGATTGTTTGGGTTAAACTCAATGGTTTAGCCTGAGCATAAATGAGCTGGAATGTCGAGCTAAGCTAGCTGGATCAGCTGCCGGAAAGATCAACTTAGCTGGAGTAAATGATCGGCAGTTGGTATACTGGTAAGCTAGCTAGTCGGCTGAGGAACTATCTAGTCATGGGCAGCTACATAAATGGTTAAGCGGTAATATAACTAAAGGGTACCACTTGTTCGGCCTGAACAAGGCAGTCGCTTGTCTAACAGGGTGGTTATGGGATTTCTAGGCAAGGGAAAACCTATAAATAGGACTCTTAGCCATATTTTCCCTTCACACACAAAATAGTGATATTTTCCTGAGAGACTAAAGAAAGATCTGAGAAAAAGAGTGTTTACCCGAGATAAACAAAGACTAAGGTCAGAGCATTGGGTGCGGTTCGCCAAGGCTAGTCGGATATGTGACGGCTAAGTGTCTCAACCTATATGCGTGGCAAAGATGAGTGCGTACACACTAGGCTTAAGTGCACAGATCAAGACTACTGGTCTAATGGGAAAGTTTGATGATTGGTATAAGTAATTACTTGGCCAGATCGAGAGTGTTGCTCGGCTGAAACTCATGGTCCGTTTCGGATATGGAAATTATTCGGTTAAAGGGCAAGAGCATCTAGGAGAGGGGCTTGGGTATCAGATAGAATACACCAAGACTCGGACCAGCCTTAAGCGAATCATTGATCTGAGTAGGTGGCTAATCTGCCTAGCATACATGTTAGGAGGCGCGTAGCGGGAAAGAATGAGTGTAGAGTAAGTGTTCAGTGGGAAAAATATAAGGGATTTGGGAATAAATGCATAATCTAGCATATGAACATAGACATATCGCTAAGTAAATGTTAAGTTGTTTATGCCTCTTTGGCTTTTAGGTAAAGATGATAGTGGAGAGGATTTCGCTTAGGCGTGTGAGCCGTTTTGGCCTGGAATATGGGTGGTATCAGTACGGATAGTTAGGATTGATATGAAATTGTAATAGGCTGAGGCAATGATAACACCGTATTTTGACCACTTTTATGGATCGTTTTGAAATACTTTTTCTATGTTTTTAATTGCTTTTAAGTACTTTTATTACGTTTTTCTAGTATTTGTAGTTCCAAAACTCTTTTCAGGTAACTTAGAGAAAAGCTTAACAAAATGGATAGAAAACCAGATTTCAGCTCAGAGTCAAACCGTCAGAAGTTCACCCCTGATTGAAGGCCTTCTCACCGTCTGATCCAGATCAAATTTGGAGATCTTAAAGATGGAAGTATCAGCTTTCCATCACACTTTACAGCTTGGCAATCCAACGGTTCAATCAAAAGATACGCGAAGAGCAAGATGTCCCGTAAACCAGCCGGCAAGCGTTTCCACCCGCGGCCAACAGAGCATTTCCCGCGGTCAGAAGCACCGCGACCGCGGCCAGCCACCCATTCCCCGCGGTCACGCACATCCCGATCGCGGCCAGCTAACTCCGAACCCGAAGGCCCATTTCTGAAGCCCAAAATGATTCTCTCATTTGGAGAAACCCTAAGTGACGCCCAGAGATGTCTTGAGCACTATAAATACATGTTTTAGGAACCCTAATTCGTATCATCTATCATCTATTAAGACCTCATATGTTCTTATTGTTTTAGAATACTTTTTAAGTTTTAGGTTTTAGGGAGAGAGAGATTTGTCTCTTGAACCCTTGTTTTTTCTTTTTTAATTTCGGTTTCTATTCTACTTTTTAGTACTATGTTTTTGATTTCATTCATCATTTCTGAGTAGTTTTATTGTTGGGATTAAGGGATTTTCGATGGGGATTTATATGTTCGATGAGGATTCCATGAGCTTTTGAGCCGAATCTTAGAACTTTTTCTTCTGAATTCGTTTTTACTGCATGAGAGTAGCGTCATGAACTACAATCTGATCCAGATGCTTGGTGACACGAAAGTGTTCATCCGGTTTCAGATCTAGTTTAGGAGAGCAAAACAAACATAGGAGTGGAAACCTACCTATGGGCGATTTGTGAATGCTGACGAGTCTTAAACATAATGCATCTCTTCTTTTCCAGGGCCAGAGTGGAAACCTACTGGTCAGGGTTGAGAGAGATAGTTGTCTATGATCACGACAGTGGCGTATTCATACGTCCGTGACTCCAGTTCGAAAAGTTTAAGCTAAGATCTTATCAAATTTACTCTCTAGCAATGTTTTGAATCGTTCGTACCCCTAAGAAAACTTCCCTGAACCCCAGCGCTTCTTTTCTTATAGATTTACACCGTTTTATTTCAAGCTTTAGTTCAATATTTTCATTCCCTTTCAATCGATTTTCATTTAAGCAATTAGGTTAGCCGGTTTTCTCGTTTTTACTCGTTTTCGTTAAGTTTAGTTATTAGGTCATTTTAATTCCCGTAGTTTCTCTTTAAAATTCGTTTTTACGTTTTAAACACACCACCAAAACCCTCACAAAACTTGCCTGGATCTAGACTTCCTTACTTTATATTTCTTTCGAAGGCTTTTGCAGGAAAGATCCTCCTTCCCTGTGGATTTGATCCCTAAGTACTACAATTGATCAGTGCACTTGCGGCTATTGATTTCATTTAGGATAAAACTTGACAACCCTCACGACACACCACATCAGGAAAACTTAGAAGTTGTATCGAATGCTTTACTATTATTACTGCATATTGATGATAACACCGTAATTTGACAACTTTTATGGATGATTCTAAGATCTTATTCGGGTGCTTCAACTTAGTTTTCAATGTTTTTCAAGTGATTTCAATGTTTTTCAAGTGATTTCGATGTTTTAGAGTTTCAGAAGAGTTTTCAGGATATTTGGACAAAGGGAATGCACTTGGGAGAAAAAGTACAACTTTGGATAAATTTAGGCCGTCGGAAGTTTGGCAACAAATGGAGACCTTTCCACCGTCTGATCATCCCAAAATTAGAACACAAGATAAAGGATGCAACCAGCTTTCCAATAAAATTGGAATCGAAGCAATTTAACGGTCAGATCTCCAGATATGGTTAATGCACTGAAGGTGAATCAACACAGTCAAAAGCTGACCCGCGGCCAAAGCATCATCCACCACGGCTGAGACTTTATAGACTGCGGGGAGCCTATTTCCGAGCCTCAGAAGCCCATATTAAAGCCCAGGTCATTCCCGTCATTATTTCTGCAAACTCTAGACGTTTCCAAAGACTCAAGACACTATATATACCTCTTTTAAGTCATTTAAAAGGTGTGCCGCATTTTGTCTAGAGTCCTAGAGAGAGCCGTCACCCATGAAGAGGAGCACCGAGATGGGCACCATCAGCCCTCCTTCTTCACCCTGTTCTTTGTCTCTTACCTTTGTTTTATTTTAATTCTCTACAACTCTATACATTTTTTTTGATGTTAAACTCAACTATGTCTGAGTAGTTTCCCAGTTGGGTTTTAACAGATTTTTCAAAAGGAATTTCATGTCTTGATCTAAAAAATTGTTAGATTTAGGGTTTATAATCATTCGTTCATTTTTGTTCCCTATGCATCTTTCTGTTGCTATCCGCTTAGAAACTGATTTTAGGTAATTGGAGCCGCGAGAGTGTTGTGTCAGATTACCCGACCTAGAATTGATACGAGCGAAGTCGCTATAGGAGACGAAAGCTACCTATAGAGAATCATGAGCATAGCTGAATTCTGTTAATAATGCATGAGCTTAATCAAGGTATGAGAAAAAGAATTCATTGCCGAGTTTAAGTGATTAGTTGATTAGAGTGACGAGAGTTGGCTAGTCATACCTGCGCCTATTCGAGTTCGGGAACCTCAGTAGTTGATTATCTTTATTGATTTGTTTGTCATTAGATCAGTTCATGAACCACTGTGAAAACCCCTTAGACCCAGAACTTAGTTCCTATTATTTTACAACCGTTTATTTCATTTTGCATTTAGATTTTGTGACACCAAAACCAACCCCCCCCCATTTGTTTGTTCTATTAGTTTTAAGTCCTTGATTAATTTGTACTTAAAGCTCAAAATCTCTGTGGTTCGACCCTTAAGTACTACAATGCACATCTGTCCACTTGGAGATATTTAGGGTTATAAATTTATGATGTGGGTGCAGTGGACAACACAAGTTTTACCCTAGACAAGCCGCAAGTGCACAGCAAACGCAGTAGTACTTAGGGATCGAATCCACAGCGATTTGTGTGTTGAGGACTTCTAACTGATGCTAAAAACAATCGTAGACCTAATCTGATAAAAAAGGGTTCTGGTTTGTCACTAAATCTAACTAAGCAGAGAATTAAAAAGCTTTGAATAAAAATTGGTTGAAAACTATGTGAAAAACGGCGCTGGGATGAGGGTTAATCTTTAGGGTTCATGATTTAAAACACTGGGAATTTAGGTAAGGATTTTCTATGACTCTGAAACTAGGATAGGAGCTAGTAATATTAGCCAACTCTCGTCACCCTAATCATCTAATCACTCATTCATGGCAATTAACTCTCGCTCTCATGCCAGAACAAGATCATGCATTTCAGATCGGGATCCATCTCGGCTTACGTATCCTCTGTAGGTAACTTTCGTCTCCTACAACGGTGACGTCCATAAGATCCAGTTTAGGCAACCCAGATACAACACTCTCGTGGCTCGGATTCAACCTAGGATCGGACTCTGGGTGACCAATCCAGAGTTACCGTTTTGAGATTTGGATGAATGGGAGAATCATGTAAAAATCGAAATCCTTTTTCCTAAAAACCTAGATGTCATTCGAACATGGGATCCTTTGGATTTCCCCTTCACCCAACTCGGTGACTACTCAGACATGGCTGAGTTAGACATAATCATCAGTTTAAGAACTAGAAAGCAGAAAAGAAAAGAAACAAAAGTTGCAGAAAAAATTCTCTTACTGAAGATAGTGTATGGCAATGAAAATCTTCTACAGATGCATAAAAATAAACCCTAAAACTACAAATGAGTTCTCTCTAAAAGAGAAGAAAGATGCTCTCTTACAAAAGACATAAAAATAAGTATTTATAGTGTTTCTTGAAGTCTAGGCGTCTAAGGTTTGTAAAATATGTGCAGGAAGTGTATTGGGCCTTAGGTGGGCTCCTGAGGTTTGGACATAGGTCCACCGGGGGTGAAATAACCTGAGCCGCAGTGGGAACAACCTTGGCCATGGGTGAAAGCTTCTGTCCTTGACTGGACTGTGTTGATTGGCCTTCCGTGCATTGATGATATCTGGAGTTCTAACCATTGGATTGCTTTGAGTCCAAGTGTGTTGGAAAGCTAGTTGTCTCCTCTATAATGTCTCCAAATTTGAGGATGACCAGACGGTGAGAAGATCTTATTTGGTTGCCAAACTTCTGACGGCCTGAATTTATCCAAAAATGTACTTTTGCTCCAAAATGGACTCCAAAACTCCAAGTTTCCTGAAAAGCCTTTTAAAACTCCAAATTATGGAAAACACTTATAAAACCTTTAAAACTGAGTGAAATCACCTGCATAAGATATTTAAAGTGATCCATAAAAGTGGTAAAAATCAGGTGTTATCAACTCCCCCAGACTTAAACCTTTGTTTGTCATCAAACAAAACCAAATATCTAAACCTGGAAAAGAGGTTTGAAAATCGCAGGAATTAACAAAATCTCAGAGACCATGCTTCTAAACCAAACTCAATCATTATGCTCAGATCAGGTATAGTCTAGAAAATTCTCACCAAAATACAGGCATAACTAGTCCGTTGATCCGTCATACGAAAGTCTAGACACTTAAACCTATCTTCCAGTCAACTAGCTCATAACATTCATTGAGAAGTTCAAGTGGTTCTCATCAAAAGGGCCTTAGTAAGGCAATCAAGGCTAGGTATTCAAGGGGTGAGGTTTTTAGTGTTTATGGTTACCTTTTTCTGGATATTATGCAAAACAGTAAGAAATGATGGATCTGTTGATATACATAGTTTCTAGTCACATTCCTCTTGCCTTCTAATCTCCTTCCTTCAAGGTCTCCCTATCACTCCCCCAGACTTAGATATTTGTAGCCTTTGCTTCAGATAATTTCGGCCATCCTAGACTCATTTAGGCTTTTGGTTCCCTTTCCTTTCACTCTTTCACTTTTTCAATTTTTTTTAAAGATTTTATTTTATTTTATTTTATTTTTTATTTTTTGAAAGGGAAAAATGCCTTTGGATAGGAGGCACGAAAGTTACCTTTGAGTTCAAGCTTTTGAAGCACCATTAAGCTTTGATAGATTCTTGATGCTTCACTTTCCCAAATTCCTTTAGTCTTTCTCTTGAGTAACTGAAAACTATGTTGTTCCTTCCTCTCAGGCGTTTTTGCACATATCTGTCGATAGAAAGAAAAGAGAGAGAGTGCATGAAGTTTGAACATAAAGGTTTGGGTAAAAGGTGTGGTACCAGCTAAAGATGAACTGGCCATCTAGGACAACATAGAGTGGTAACAATAAGGTGCAGATGTCCTAGATGTATATCATGATGTCTGGCTAAAACCAATGATGAGAAAATTAGATGTCAAGATTATGTTCAAGTGAAATGAGCTAGTATATTTTGGCAGAAAAGATCTCCATGAATAGAAACTCTCTGGTGGGAGTTTGTAGTGCGAGTACTCTAGCTACCGCCTAGTCTAGTACTAACCACAAAAAGAGAATGTAAGTCTAGAAGCACATGGGTCTTACTCATCATAGTTTTGTGTCAAACATTCCTGAAAAATACTCAAGGTCTTTTAATAAGCATAGCAAAATTCAAAAATTACGGAAAAAGATAAGAAACAAAGAAAAATAGATTAGTACGGATAAACATCCTCCCGCAGACTTAAATCACATTGTCCCCAGTGTGAAAAAGTTGGTGAGAAGATGGTGAATAAAAGCAAAAGAGTCTAAAATAAAAGGGGAAAACGACGTATTTCTCCCTCGGAAGTATGATATAGTAACATATCCACCTAAAACTTCGACCTCGTCGTGGATCCCCTTACTATGAAATTTTAAAACGGATTTTCGAATTCAAATATTTGAAACATATTTACCCATAATATCAAAGTTCGAAACTAAAAACCACCGAGACTATGGTTTAATTCGGTTTACTATTTACAAAAGAAAAAACTTATGGGTATAAACCTGTTTATGATCCAATTGAAACTGATAAACCAAAATTGAAACCACCTAACAACTAAACCAAAAAACCCAGAGCTAGAGATAAAAAAATCTCTCATTTGACTTATTCTCAAACAATCTCTTAAACTCTAAATTAAAAAAATGGAAGTTTAAATCATGAGAGAGGAATGATCTTGGGTTTAAATTGACGATGCATTTCCCAGAAATTACCCTGAAAGCCGTAATTTCTATGACCGATAAGTTAGCTTGATGATGAAAGACTTTGTCGGAAGCTTCATCGAGAACACGAGGGAGCCGCGACGGAGCCGTGAAGAAGGGGATATCAGCAATTTATTTACTAATTTAGTCTCTTGGGTCAAGTAAACTGTGTTTTCATAATCAATACGAGACTGAGTGTCAAACAATCACGATAGCAACAAACAACTAGAATAATTGACGATTACGAACCCAATGGACCAGATTTAGAAGAAAAAAAACAAAAATTAATGTCCAAAGCTTCTGATTCAATGGGGTTTGAACGTTGTTAAACACTAAAGTCCTAAAACCCAAAATCATCGATTTAATAATAAAAAATTTGGATAAAGAGAAAATAGAGATTTGGGAAGAGGAAAGTGGGGTTTTGGTATTTTATAGGTGGAAGTAATGGGAAGTTTCAAGGGACTCAATCAGACGAGGTAGAGAAATGGCTAGGAGGATTCTCAGACCTGAGATCGTAAGAAGTGAAGAAGAAGAAGAAAGAACACGGGTTGGGTCGGGTATCTGGATTGGATTTCAGTTTGGTTGGTTTTTTTTTTGAAATTTGGTTTAATATCAATTAAAATGGTTTTGTATCAGGTTAAGTTCATATACCATTCAAACCAACGGTTATGGATAAATATGTTTTGAATTTATGAACTAGGGGAAAATCTGTTTTAAAATTTCAGGGAGATTCACAACAAGGTCGAAACTTTGGGTGGATTTGTTACTATATCATACTTCCGAGGGGGAGATACGTCGTTTTTCTAAATAAAAGAAAAGAAAATGATAGAACCTTTGGTATGATGAGGTGATGGATAGGCGCCTATGTCTCATCGCTATCGTCTGTCTCTGTGGCAGAAGAGTCATCATCAAACCTGTGGTTCTTCTTCAGGAACTTCTTCATGATCTTCTCTTGCTGATAAAGCTTCTTCTTCAAATCTGCAAAGTCTGCATCACTCCTAGTGGATGCTCTGGTCTGAGAAGAACTGGCTCGAGGTTAAGATGGTGCAGGCTGAAGTCTCCTGCTATTTGCAGCTACCTCTCTCTTGGCTTTTGCAGCCAGAAATTGCTTCATGGTCAAAGGTAAGAGTGGCAAAGATGGTAAGAAATTACGAGTCTCCGGTCTCCATCTTGGGTCTGCTCTATCTCGGATTCAGGGCACTGAATCTGAAGGCTTAGCTCTCCGAGGTACATATTTTTGAGTGGGGGCTCTCTCAATCTCCCCTGAAAAGATTCTTCTCTGTGCAGATATGAAGGTGGAGAAAGTTTCATCATCACTCAGCTGTGTCTCGTTTAATGCTTCACCAGAGAGACAATATGAGGTTTTATCTCATGATCTCCTCTTGCTTGGGTAGGAACTTGAATAGCTGATCTATTTTGGAAGTGTTGGTGGGGTGCATCAAAATCAGCAATAAGTCTATTGCGGGGCTGTCTTCTCGCAGGATTGAAAAGATGTATGGGTCGATTGGCCTCTTTACCATTAGGTGGAACAATGTTTTCATCATTCATTTGTTCTTTAGGGTAGACATGGTCTTGTCTCCTTCGGTTACCAGCGGCTTGAGCAGCATTTCTAGGGATTTGGTTTTCCTCTCCATCGAGTTGTGGCTGGCCATCTCCTTCATGGGCAGCATCTCGGTCATCATCGTGAATAGAATCACGATCATCGTTTCCAATGCGATCATTTTAATCACGGTTTAAAAGATCTTCCCGATGGGCATTCAGATTGGCCATCTTGAGCGTCCTTCATCTGAGTTTCCAAAGTTCTCTTTCGTGTTTTTCAATCTCGTCTAAGTTGGCAGGATTTCTCCTAATTTTCATGCACCTGAGAGCAAAGAAAGCAAAGATAAAAAGGAGAAGTTAGAAAATCTCCAGCAGAACTCGAAAATCTTGTGGTCTAGAATTGAAATTATATTAAGAAATCAAGTCAACAGCAACAACTCCCCGGCAACGGCGCCAAAAAATTGATGTGGGTGAAGTGGGCAACACAAGTTTTACCCTAGACAAGCTGCAAGTGCACAACAAACGCAGTAATACTTAGGATCGAATCCACAAGGATTTGTGTTTTGAGGACTTCTAACTGATGCTAAAAACAATCGTAAACCTAATCTAATAAAAATGAGTTTTGTCATTTAATCTAATTAAGCAGAGAATTAAAAAGCTTTGAATAAAAATTGGTTGAAAACTATATGAAAAACGGCGCTGGGATTAGCGTTCATGTTCTAAAACACTAGGAATTTAGGTTAGGAATTTCTATGACTCTGAAACCTGGATAGACACATGTAAGATTAGCTAACTCTCGTCACCTTGATCATCTAATCATTCATTCATGGCAATTAACTCTCGGCTCTCGCTCTCATGCCAGAACAAGATCATACATTTCAGATCAGAATCCATCTTGGCTTACATATCTTCTGTAGGTAGCTTTCGTCTCCTACAACGGTGACGTCCATAAAATCCAATTCAGGCAACCCGGATACAACACTCTCGTGGCTCAGATTCAACCTAGGATTGGACTCTAGGTGATCAATCCAGAGTTACCGCTTTGAGATTTGGATGAATCGGAGAATCATGTAAAAATCAATATCATTTTTCCTAAAAATCTAGATGTCATTCGAACATGGGATCCCTTTGGATTTTCCCTTCACCCAACTCGGTGACTACTTAGACATGGCTGAGTTAGACATCATCATCAGTTTAAAAACTAGAAAGTAGAAAAGAAAAGAAACAAAAGTTGCAGAAAAAATTCTCTTATTGAAGACAGTGTATGGCGATGAAAAGCTTCTACAGATGCATAAAAATAAACCCTAAAACTACAAATGAGTTTTCTCTCAAAGAGAAGAAAGAGGCTCTCTTACAAAAGACTTAAAAATAAGTATTTATAGTGTTTCTTCAAGTCTGGGCGTCTAGGACTTGTAAAATGAGTGCAGGAAGTGTCTTGGGCCTTGGTTGGACTCCTAAGGTTCGGACATAGGTCCATCGAGGGTGAAATAACCTTAGCTGCGGTGGGAACAACCTTGGCCACGGGTGAAAGCTTCTGTCCTTGACTGGACTGTGTTGATTGGCCTTCCGTGCATTGATGATATCTGGAGATCTAACCATTGGATTGCTTTGATTACAAGTGTGTTGGAAAGTTTGATGTCTGGTCATCCCCAAAGTCTATTATGGCTCCAAATTTGGGGATGACCAGACAGTGAGAATATCTTATTTGGTTACCAAACTTCTGACGACCTGAATTTATCCAAAAATGTATTTTTGCTCCTAAATGCACTCCAAAACTCCAAGTTCCTTAAAAAGCATTTTAAAACTTCAAAACATGGAGAAAAATTTTTAAACTGAGTGAAAACACCTGCATAAGATATTGAAAGTGATCCATAAAAGTGGTCAAAATAAGGTGTTATCAATTTAAAACGTGAAGCTAGAAGTAACCCTTGATTTTCTTAACATCAATTGACACCAGGGGCGGACGTAGGTAGCGACGACCGGGGTTATGTGCTCCCTACTCTTTTTTGAATAAATTTTAAATAAATTTAATTTAATATGTTATTTTAATAAGTTTTTAGAAAAAAATGCCTCCTATATTGTTAAAAAAAATATAATTTACATTGAAAGTGCCCAAATAAAAAATAAAGTTCTAAATCTGTCACTGCTTGACACTAACTTAATGAATTTCATAATATAACTTACTAAAAATGAAATTTGACCAGAAAAAAAAAAACTTACTAAAAATGAATTGACAGGATTGATTGGTTTGGAGTCACTTAATGATCCGAACAGGAACAACTTCCACTGATTTAAAGTCTGGGATGGGAAGTTTCTTCCACAATCAACAGTTTCACCTGCAACATGCTCTTGATAGCACTTTATCTTTACCACACTGGACTTTATATTGTACTGGAAATCTCATGAAAATTTGCCTGATCTAATTTGTCGCCTTTTTTAGAAATCGAACAATTGGTCAACCAGTAGACCAATGGAGCTTCCACCAAAGATGTTGATTTTTTTTTTTTAATAGGTATCTGATGTGTTTAAAGTTTAAACTTAAATTCAGATGTGGATGAGTAATATTTTATTTGTTCTTTGCGCCATTGTTCAAATTAATTTCTTCTAAACTAATATTAAATATATATATATATATACACATATATATACATTAAAAATTATAAAATTAAGAGTTTCAACTTTCAAGAGTATGTTCATTGTTTCCTCAATACTTGAGGAAAGAACATAGAAGAATTATTTGGGACCAGAGTGGGTTCAATAATATTATATATATATATATATATATATATATATATGTGTTTAGGGATTTTTGGTTCTCGAGTAGAGATACGTTTTCTACAAAACAGAGAAAACATAAAGGTTTGGAAAACACGATGGGGGTACGTTTTCCGAAGGCTATTGATTCTCAAATTAGAAAACATCTCAAAAAGACCACCAAGTGGCTGTCAGAAAACGAATGAAAGGATGTGGGCCGAGTGTCCTTGAGAAAGGTAGAATCTGCTCGGGCATTTGAGTGAAAACAGACTTTTTGCGGTGAAAAGAGAAAGAAAGAGAAGAGTTTGTGGGTGAAGAAGCTCCACGGTTTATGAACCGCCATAGAGAAGAAACGAAGTGAAATGACTGTAAATGTGGTAGGAAAAGTGTTGAGTGTCTGGGCTTAAGAACCATAAGTATCTAGAGAGATATCATGAGACTTCAGATGACTATAGATGTGAACCCCTTTCCCGTGGGAAAAAGCAAAATATTTATAGAGAGTAGCTGACCCGGGTTAGCATACCGGGTCGATCCGCGGATAGTGAGTCGGGTGGGTTGGCCCACGACCTGACTTGATTGAGCTCGAATCTTGTGATGTCGTCATGCTTCTGACGGTCTCACCAACTTTCCTTTGTGTGTTCTGTCTGCTGCGAGACCGTTTCTTGGCGTGTCCCTTTCATCTTCAGTGTACGAGTCGGGTCAGCACTTCTGATAGGGTATAGGTCTTTGCTGAACCTCTGCTTTTCCTCCTAGCTTCTGCGAAAGGTCACTGTCACCTGACACACGTAAGGAAGATGCATTAAATGCCAATCTCGAGGGTTTTTAAGGGTATGGATGATTGATAACACCGTATTTGTACCCATTTTCACCATTGATTTCAAATGGTTTTTCAAAGTTTTAATCAGTTTTAGGAAATTTTATTATGATTTCTCTATATTAGTTTCAACGCTATTTTCAAGAAACTTAGGGAAAAAGATCGCAAAATGGAAGAAATCCACATTTTTAGCTCAGAGTCAGACCGTCAAAAGTTCAGCCTCAAATGAAGATTTCTCATTATCCTTTGTGATTCTGGAGCTTGCATTGTAATGATGTCCAAAGCTACTGCTTTGAGACTTGACATTAAACACATTTCAAGTACCAAGACAAAAATTAGCGTAGCAGATGTTTCAAGTGCAACTCCAAGAGGGATAGCCCGAGACATTCCTCTAAGGATTGTAGATTGTGTAGCACCTGTCGATCTCTACATAGTGAAGATCAAAGATGACTCATATCCAGTTATCTTTGGATGGCCTTTCTAAGCAACTGCTGGAGCCATCATGGATTGGCCCAACCGGAGAGTTTCTTTTGCAAATATCGACAAGGACATCTTTTATGAAGCACACCACTTAACATCAAAGGAGAAAAGCATAAGGCACAAGCATTCGAACAAGAAGAACTCTGGAGTGATGAAGAATCTGCTAGAGAGAACAGAAAGATTTCGAAAAAGGCTTGTCTTAGGACAAGATCTTAGTTGAACTAAGTCTTTTTCTTTGCAAAGTCTAGCTAAAGACTATAAAACAAAGCACTTGATGGGAGGCAACCCATTTAGGTACTTCTTTTTTTTTTTAACTTTCTTTTTCTATTGAAGTTTTGTTTTTATTCTATTTCAGTCCTTAGTATCCATTCAAAAATAAAATTAAAAAAAAAAGAGAAGAAAAGGAGATGACCGCGGCCGAAGAGCCTTCAGTCGCGGCCAGAAGGAGTTTTACCGCGGCCAGTAAGCATTTCACCGAGGCCGCAACAACCTGACCCGCAGCCAGGAAACATTTCACCATGGCCGCGACAACCTGACCCGCGGCCAAGCCCATTTCGGCCACCTTTGACCACTTCCACCTCTACCTCGATTCAAATCAGTCCCAATTTGATCAAGTGCCACTCCACATCAACCACCATCCATCATTCACTATCCTACCACCTCCACAACCACCTCACAATCCATCACCACCACCAGGTAAGTTTTCTTTTCCTTAATCTT
Source organism: Eutrema salsugineum (assembly GCF_000478725.1). Classification (NCBI taxonomy): domain Eukaryota; kingdom Viridiplantae; phylum Streptophyta; class Magnoliopsida; order Brassicales; family Brassicaceae; genus Eutrema; species Eutrema salsugineum. Next base: position 8,935,163 of record NW_006256895.1, read on the forward strand.
TTTAAATTTTCATATATTTTATTTCTCATCCTTACCTGATTTATTTCACAATGGGGGCAGTGTGACTTAAGTCTGCGGCAGGATTCCATCTCTTATTGACCACATTTTCTTGCATGAGCCTTTACATTCTATATTTTCCTTTTATTATTATTTTATTTTTTGGTTTTCTTAAAACTTTTCAAAAGTCTTTTGAGTTTCAAAAAGTGTTTTCAAATGTCATATACGTTTTGAGGGAATAATGACAAAATCGATGATGATAACCAACCTGTCTACTTCTACACCATCCATTCATAAAAAGTTCTTTCAAGGTTTAGTGCTAGACTAGGCGGTAGCTAAACTACTTACACTATGAAATCCTACCAGAGGACTTCTATTCATGGAGATCGTTTCTGACAGGATATTCTAGCTCATTTTACTTTGACCTAATCTTGACATCTAATTTTCTCATCAATGGTTTTAGGAAGGCATCATGATATACATCTAGGACATCTTTACCTTATTGTTACCACTCTTTGTTGTCCTAGATGGCCAGTTCATCTTTAGCTGGTAGCTTACCCTTAACCCAAACCTTTATGTTCAAACCTTATGCACTCTCTCTTAAGTTTGTGTCGACATATATGTTCAAAACCGCTGGAGAGGGAGGAACAACATAGTTTTCAGTCACTCAAGAGAAGGACTAAATGAAACCGGGAAGGTAAATTTTCATGATGCCTCAGAAACAACATAGTTTTCATGATGCCTCAGAAAGCTCATTCTTAAAGGTAAATTTTATGCTCCCCGAGACTCTAAGTCAAAAGGCGGTTTCACCATTTAAAAAAAAACGCCGAGAAAAAAGAGAAAAAAATGAAAGGAGAGGTAACCAAAAGCCGAGAGAGTCTTAGAAGCCAAAATCATTTGAGAAAAGGCAATAGGTATTCACTTAAGGAGTTATGGTTTCACCACCTGGACAAAAATCCAAGTCTAGGTGACTGGAAACTCTGGATATCAACTGCTCCATCCTTTCTTGCTGTTTTGCATAATATCATGCCTCTCCAGAAAAGGTAACCCTAAACACATCAAACCTCACCATTGAAAAGCTCCTGAATACCTAGCCTTGAATGCCTTGTTTAATGTCATTTTGATGAGAATCACTGAAACCTTTAATGAATGTTAAGAGCTAGTTGACTGGAAGTTAGTTCTAAGTGTTTAAATTTTTGCATGACGGATTAACGGATTAGATATGTTTGTATTTTGGAGAGAATTTTCTAGACTTGATCTGATCGATACATTGTCACTAATTACGGTCTAGAAGTATGGTTGCTGATATTTTGGAGTTCCCTATGATTTATGTCGATGATATTTTTCCAGATTGGAACTTGTTTTGTTTGAGGACAAACAAAAGTCTAAGTCTGGGGGAGTTGATAACATCGTATTTGTACCCATTTTCACTATTGATTTCAAATGCTTTTTCAAAGGTTTTAATCTGTTTTAGGAATTTTTATTATGATTTCTCTTTGTTTGTAGTTTCAAGGTTCTTTTCAAGAAACTTAAGGAAAAAATGGAAGAATTCCACATTTTTAGCTCAGAGTCAGACCGTCAGTAGTCCAACCTCAAATGAAGACAGAGGAGACAACAACATTTCCATAGCCCCTTACATCCGGACAATTTAACGGTGCAATCAAAAGTTATGTGAAGAGCAAGTTGAAGAAATTCACCAGTCCCAGAAGACTCACCCGTGGCAAACAAGCATTTCACCTGCCCCAGAGGACTCTCACCCACGGTGGACCTATGCCGAGCCACAAGGCCCAACATCAAAGCCCATTTCGTCATTTCTCTGCAGAGAAACCCTAAATGAGACCTGGAATACCTTAGGACCTATAAATTCATTTCTTAGCAGTCCTAATCGGGTGTGTGCTCCTGTAATGATTTTTTGAACCACCAAACTTTTTTTCTTAGGGTTAAGCGATGGAGAAGAGGATTCTTCCCCTGAACCATTGTTCTTTCTTTTGTTTATCTAAATAGATTTTTTTATTTCATATTATGCATTCTTGCATATCTTTTATCATTCCCTGCATCATGTTAGATTAGTCCCAGAGATTCAAGTTTCTAAAGAGTCATCGATAGGATACATGTTTGATTAGGATTTCTAATTTTTAAACCATATTCTGGATATCATCTCCTCTAAGTTGGTCATACTGCATGAGAATAGATTCATGACCTATTCTCTGAGCCTAGGATCGATCAGAGCTACGAGAGTGCTGCATCAGATCATCCATACATAGCTTCAGAAGAACATAGTTGCTACAGGAGTCGAGAGCTACCTGTAGAGAAGATGTGAGCAAAACGAATTCAATAGTTAATGCAAGATCTTATTCCTGCCATAAGAGTGAGAGTTAATTGTCAGATTTAATTGATTAGTTGGTTAAGATGACGAGAGTTTGATAATCATACACATGTCTATTCCAATTCCATGCAGATCCTAGAAAAGAGATAAGGATAAATCACCCGGAATCTAATTGGAAATGCTTTGACATTGATTAGAGTAAACCGGAGAAGTCTAAATCGCCCACTATGAGTCTAGAGTCCTTAGTTTAAGTCGAATACCTTTCAATTATTCTTTTAGCAACTCATTTGTATTGCATTTTATTTTCCGTAAATATTAGATTAGGTTTAGTTTAGGATCCCATAACCAAAAATCCCAAACACCCATGAGTTTATGACTTTGCTTACTCTCCAAGTTTCGTGTTTCCAATCTTCCCTGTGGATCGACACTCTAAGTCCTACAACGTACATCTGCACTTTCAGACATTAGGGTTTTATAAATTTAAAACTCTGGACCAATGGGCTTGCAAAGACGAGCAAACCTGAGGCTCATCAGTGATCAAATTAAACTAAGGCATATTCCTTTTGTCAAATAGAGGGAAAATTTGAATAGTGTTCCTACCTAAAAGGTCTACACATACCTGGCCTACCTGGGATCGGGCTACCTGTTCGGACCACATTTTTATATATCCCGACCCTTCCGGATCAATGATTTTAGGTCTAGGACATAGAGAATGTGGCATCTCCTCCTCCTGACTCCTCAGTTTCCGACTTCCTTGTTTCCGACAGCGTATCCTACATTGTCAGACACGAGGAGACCGGGGACTGGTGGACTATCGTGCTTGATCTCCCGAATCCGAATGGATTCGAGGCCTAGTGCTATAAGCTTAGGTCCAATATGTGTCCTAATTTGGTCTAGGGGGGTCGTTCCTGCAAAAAAGTCATCGACGCAAAGTGCAAGCACGTGATTCGTCCACGTAAAGAGGATTAAATTTATCCCCAAAAATTCCCCCCCTCCACTTTCTGGTTAGCAAAGCTAGCCCGTGATGTGGAAGTTATCCTTTCTGGGAACAAACGCTTCCCCCCCCCCCCACCCATTAGTCGTACCTGACTGGGCATCTGCCTGAAGTGCATAACGCTTTTTTTATGAAAGACGTGTTACCTGAGTCACCCTTTTAACCTGAGACGCGTGATGCCTTTTCGATGAAGGACGCAATATATGAGTCATCCGTCTTGGACAGCATGATTTGATGAAGGACGCGTTGCCTGAGTTAGACACTGGGAGTGAAATGACCTATGACTTTGGGTTACGAAAGATGGGATGCCTGAGTCAACCGCCGTGGGCAAATTGACCTGGAGCCTTGGGCTTGTAACATTAAGGGCACAATTCCTGGCCGTTGGTCAAGTCCCAGAGGGAGTGCCGTTCTGCCAGCCCAGCAGTACTTCATGGCCGACCCCTTAGAGATATCCGATTCACTAAGGGAGAGCCGTCCACCACGAAGCACAGTGAAGCTGGCACACCAATCCGCAAAGGAAACTAGTCCTAGGTTTCGTAATGCAATTCTGAAGAGGTTCATAGTTGACAGTTATATATCCGCAGAGCGGCATACGCCCAGGTGGTCCGATTAAAGGGGTGTTATCCCGGGGACAAGCCATCAACGGGCAGGCTATCCCTCCACTGCGATGGCCTCATCAGGGTAAACACCCGGAAAGTCAAAGCAAGCTTTCTTTAGGAGAGTTGGAGAAGCACATTTTGTGGTGAGACAATCAAGTGGGAGAACTTCCTCTGATCAATTCCTCTCCGTAATTTTTTTTTCTCCTTATGCTTCTTCTTTGTCGGGAGACTTCGCCGTTTCTTCCTCAGTGTCCAGTTCTCTTTTCCAACTCCTCTTCCAGGCCTAAGCTGCCTCTTTCCCCTTTTCGTCTTTCCAGTAATTCCTTTTCCTTTGTGGCTCAACCTCCCTCTGGGATTTTTCCTTCATAGAAAATCTTATTTCTTCGTTGGACTCGCTGCTGTTGTCGGGTTTCGGCTGGGTTGGCCCTCCCTGGGCCTCTTGTGCTTCTTGGACTCTCTGGGATTTTGTCGTCGTTCCTCTGTCTGTTTCCCTGAAGGCTGCCCGTCCGTCGATTTGGCCCAAAGTAGATGGACCTTTGGCCTGTTCCGTATCGCTTCACAACAAGCCTTTTCTCTCAACCCCCTCCCCCCCCGAGTTTGAAGTGACCGCTTTCTTTTCTCCAGACAGATATTGCTCCCAGCCTTCGACTTTCTGCGCGTGACAAGTCTCCCACTGGATCTCGTTTTGCTGTCTGTTTTGGGTCTTCTCATCGCATCCCAACTTTCCATATCTGTTTGTTGCCTTGACACGTGTCCTCCTTGATTTACGTTTTTCCCGATCCTTCCTCTTCCTTGCAAGTGATGCGACTTTTGGTGCTTCGACTACCCCTTCCATGTTCTCCTTTATATATAGGATCCCAGGGGGGAACGTCGCCATCATTATCCTCCTTCTCGCATTTCCTTTTGCTCTTCTGCTCTTCTCGATTTTTCCCTTTTTTTTTGTCTGGCCTCCTCCGTTTCTCTAACCCCTTGCTTCCATGGCTGCTCTAAAGAGCCCTTCCGCCTGTTCGCTAGTCTTCATCCACTATCTGTCACTCGAAGTGATCTGCGATGATGCCGTGACTCTCCCTCGTAGCCTTGAAGATTATCGTTATCCTCTGGTTGCTTTCACGACGATTCACCGGGTTAACATTGCCGCCGGTTTCCACGGTTATATCCCTACTCTCCTGGGATACTACTTCACACTGGTGTTGTTGTCACCCAGCCAATTGGTCTCCTCTGTGTGGGAATTGTTGAACGCTTTGCAGGTCCTTTTGGATTTTATCTGGGATCCGGGTAACAGCGTGAATGGTTAACTAACATTTCCTGCTGATCAGGATCCCAGGTTCTCCCCTAATATTTGAGCTTGTGGTACGGACACTGATGCACTCCCCGGTCCAGATTCCTTTTTGGCTTTGCGGAGCCGAGACATTCGACGACTCCTTCGTGCTTGCCTCCTCTCCCATCATTCCTTGGTTCCCAACACAGTGGTAGTCTCTTGGTAATCATTCGCTTGTCTTTGCCTCCCTTCCTTTTCGCTTCATTTCAACAAACTGATTTCCTTTTCTTCTTCCCTTTTCCTTTTTTGTTCGCAGGTTTCCAAGCCGCAGGACATCGACGCTTCTCCGCAACTCTTTCTCAGCTATCCTAGCGATTTTGAGATCTTGTCTTCCTATTCCATCCCCGGGTCGTAGGGATGTCGTCGCTGATGTTCCCACTTGACCAGGCGGGATTTCCACCCGGTTTTTTCCAAAGGCTGGAGGATGCCAGAGGATCTTCGACGAATACGTAGAGGAGAGACACCACTCTCCTCGGCATCCTGATCTCTTCTCAAGCTCACCGTCTTCGTTCGACGCCTCGGAGTAGCTGCATCGTCTTTCTATTTTTTTATGTTTTTTTTTTATCCCGACATGGGGAGATTGTAACTCCGTTTTATCCCTGCATGGGCTCTTGTGTATATATATGTCTTCAGTCGGTCTTTAATGTATGGAAATGCTTCTCGCCCGGACCACTCTATCCTTCTCTTTGTTTTCTTTCTCTTCTTCTCCATTTTGGCTCTCGACCATTTCCCTGGTCGGGTGTCACATTGGGTGGGGATGCTGTGGTCTTCCCTCTTAGGGTCAATCCCCTTCCACAGATCGTTTTTGTGGCTCTCCAGGTTAGGGACCCAAATTAGTTGATTCGTTGTCTGTCTGACCGAACCTTCCGCTTGTTCCTGGCGCTTCGTGCCGACTTTTGCTGACCTCTCTGGGGAATCTCTGTCTATCCCTTCCTAACGAAGGATCCTACGTTCATTGACTCTGACATTTTGCACTACTCGCCATGGTTTTCGGTCCTGGTGCGGTATGTCTTCGGCTTACCACCCTTTCCGAGATCAGCCTACAGGTACAATGGTCGCTGCGGGCCCGATCCTCCGGGTTCTGACTCTTCCAGTCTCCTACCGTTTATGACTTTGATCTTTGAGTCTAGCGTCGAGAGTTGACCGTCGGCCCCCCTTTTCTGGTGCGTGCAAGATGCGGATTGTGACTTTCTACCCCGGATCCCCCCTCGGAGTCTTCTTTCCAACTCATTTGGGGTCTCCAACATTCCCTTCTAACATTAGATGCATTGGTCGGGCATATGTGTCCCCCTTAACCATCTGCTCCCTCCTTCCTTGGAGTACTGATGACTTATGGGCCTACGGTTGTTTTTCATACAAGCCCATTGGTCCATAAAGAAAATATTAAATTTATAAAACCCTAAAATCTGAAAGTGCACAGATGCACATTGTAGAACTTAGGGTGTCGATCCACAGGGAGGATGTCTAATCTCTGAGAAACAACAAACTGGTAAGCAAAGTCATAAACCAATAAAATTTTTGGGTTTTTTGTTAAGAGTCCTAAACTAAACCTATTCTAGTATTCACAAGAAATAAAATGCAATGCAGGATGAATTGTTAAAAGAATATCTCAAGCATATCGACTCAAACTAAAGACTCTTAAACTCATAGGTGGCAATTTAGACTTCTCCGGTTTACTCTAATCGATGTATGATGGCATTTCCAATTAGCTTCCAGGCGATTTATCTTCATCTGTTTCTGGGAATATGCATGGAACTAGAATATACACAAGTATGATTAACCAACTCTCGTCATCTTAATCAACTAATCACTTAGATCTGACAATTAACTCTCGCTCTCATGACAGAAATAAGATCATGCATTAGACATTGAATTCGTCTGCTCACATCTTCTCTATAGGTAGCTTTCGACTCCTATAGCGATTATGTTCTTCTGAAGCTAGGTATCGATGATCTGATACAACACTCTCGTGGTTCTGATCGATCCTAGGCTTAGAGAATAGGTCATGAATCTACTCTCATGATTTATGAACAACTTAGAAGAGATGAGATCCAGAATATGGTTTAGAACTATAGAAATCCTAATCGATATATATGCTCATCGATGACTCTTCAAACAACTTGACTCTCTATGACAGATCTACATGATGCAAGGAATGATAAAAGACATTGAAAAATGCAAAAGAATGAAACAGAAAAGTTAGTAGAATAGAAAGGAGAAAGAACAATGGATCTGGGGAAGAATCCCCATCTCCATCGCCTAACCCTAGAAAAACAGAGTTTGGTGGCTATAAATCTCATTACAAGAGCACACACCCGTTTAGGGCTGCTAAACAATGTATTTATAGGTCCTAAGGTCTTCCAGGTCTCATTTAGGGCTACTCTTAAGTGAAATGTCGAAGTGGGCTTCGATGTTGGGCATTGTGGCTCCTCCTAAGGTCCACCGGGGGTGAGAGTCTTCCAGGGCAGGTAAAACATGTGTTTCCCGCGGGTGAGAGTCTTTCGGGACTGGTGAACTGGGTCAACTTGTTCTCCATGTATCTTTTGATTGCACCATTAGATCTTTGTGATGTAAAGTGATATGGAAATCTGGTTGTCTCCTCTTGGTTGTCTCCGAATTTGAGCTGGATCAGACGGTGAGAAAGTCTTCATTTAAGATTGAACTTCTGACGGTCTGACTCTCAGATAAAAATGTGGATTTCTTCCATGTTGCCATCATTTTCCCTACATTTCCTGAAAAGAGCCTTGAAACTACAAATACATGGAAATCATAATAAAAATTCGTAAAACAGATTATAACCTTTGAAAAAGCATTTGAAATCAATGGTGAAAAGTGGTCAAAATCAGGTGTTATCAACTCCCCGAGACTTAAGACTTTGTTTGTCCTCAAACAAAACAAGATCTAATCTGTAATTTCATTCAACAGAAATGAGAGGGAACTCAAAAATATCAGCAACCATACTTCTAGACCTTAATTATGGACAATGTATCAATCAGATCAAGTCTAGAAAATTCTCACTAAAATACAAACATAACTAGTCCATTAATTCGTCATGCGAAAATCCACACACTTAGAACTAATTTCCAGTCAACTAGCTCTTGACATTCATTAAAGGTTTCAGTGATTCTCATCAAAAGGATATTAAACAAGGCATTCGAGAATAGGTATCAAAAAGGCTTTTTAAGGGTAAGGCTTGATGTGTTTAGGGTTACCTTTTTCTGGAGAGACAGGACATTATGCAAAACAACAAGAGATGATAGAGCTGCAAATGCCCCCATAGTTTTCAGTCACATTCTCCTTGCTTTAAGATTTCTGATCTCCTTTCTTTAGGTTCTCCTTATAATTCCCCCAAACTTGGATTTTTGTCCAGGTGGTGAATCCATAACTCCTTAAATGTATACCTATTGTCTTAGCTCAAATGATTTCGGCTTCTAAGACTCTTTAGGCTCTTAGTTTTCTTTCCTTTCTTTCTTTTTTCTCTTTTTTGTTTTTTTTTTTTTTGGGAAAGGGGAAACTGCCTTTTGACTTGGAGTCTTAAGGAGCATGAAAATTTCCTTTAAGAATGAGCTTTTCTGAGGCATCATAAGAATTCTGGCACACTCCCTTCTGGTCTCTTTCAGTCTTTCACTTGAGTGACTGAAAACTATGTTGTTCCTCCCTCTCCGGCGTTTTTGCACATATCTGTCAAATTAGACTTAAAAGAATACAGGAGGTTAGAACATAAAGTTTTGGATTAAGGGTGTGGTACCAGCTAAAGATGAACTGGCCATCTAGGACAACAAAGAGTGGTAACAAGAAGGTAAAGATGTCCTAGATGTATATCATGATGCCTTCTTAAAACCATTGATGAGAAAATTAGATGTCAAGATTAAGTTCAAGTAAGATGAGCTAGTATATCCTGTCAGAAAAGATCTTCATGAATAGAAGTCCTCTGGTGGGATTTCGTAGTATAAGTATTCTAGCTAACTCCTAATCTAGTACTAAACCTTGAATGAGCTTTCATGAGTGATTGGTGTATAAGCAAACAGGTTGGTTGTCATCATCGATTTTGTCATTATTCTCTCAAATTATATTTGACCTTTGAAAACACTTTTTGAAACTCAAAAGACTTTTAAAAAGTTTTAAGAAAAACCAAAAATTTTTGAAAAACTTTTAAAGAAAAATGCAGAATGCAAAGGTTCTTACATGAGCCTTTGTAAGAAAAGGTAGTTAGAAAGGGATGAAATCCTCCCCCAGACATAAATCACACTGCCCCTAGTGTGAAATAAATCAGGCAAGGATGAGAAATAGAGTATGTGAAGAATTTAAAAAGATTAAGGAAAAGAAAACTTACATGGTGTTGGTGATGGATTGTAAGGTGGTTATGGTGGTGGTAGGATGTTGAATGGTGGATGGTGGATGATGTGAAATGGTGCTTGATCCAACTTAGATGGATTTGAATCAAGGTAGAGGTTGAAGTGGCCAAAGGTGGCCGAATGGTGCTGGCCGCGGATCAAGACATCCCGGCCGTGGTAGAGCGCGTGCTGGCCGCGGTTCAAAGCTTCGTGGCCACAGTCAGCTCTTTTTCTTCTTTTTCTCCCTTTTTTTATGGCATACTAAGGCCTGTCTAAAATAAAAAAAACAAAACTTTAATGAAAAAAGAAAATTAAACAAAAAAAAAAAAAAACAAATAAGTACCTAGATAGGTTGCCTCCTATCAACCGCTTTGGTTTATAGTCCTTAGCTAGATTTTGCAAAGAAAAGGCTTAGTTCAAATAAGATCTTGTCCTAACACGAGTCTTTTTCGAAATCCTTCTGTTCTGTTTTGCAGGTTCTTCATCACTCCAGAGTTCTTCTGGTTCAAATGTCTGGGCTTTATGCTCTTCTCTTTTGCTCTTAAGTGGTGTAACTTCATAGAAGATGTCCTTGTCGATATTGGCAAAAGAAACTCTCATGTTGGGCCCATCCATGATGGCTCCAGCAGTTGCTAAGAAAGGCCATCCAAGGATAACTGGATCAGAGTCATCTTTGGTCTTCACTATGTATAGATCGACAGGTGTAATGCAATCTCCAATCCTTAGAGGAATGTCTCGGTCTATCCCTCTTGGTGTTATACGTGAATCATCTGCTAAGCTAATCTTTTTCCTGGTACTTGAAATGTGCTTAATGCCAAGTCTCAAGCAGTTGCTTTGGACATCATGTTAATGCAAGCTCCAGAATCACAAAGAATATTGAGGAATCTTTCACCTCTAATGTCACAAGAGATAAGAAATTGACCTTTGTCTTGAATTTTGTGCAGAGTTTGAACTGGTCTACTTTCTTGGGCGTGTGTGAACAAGTCTTTCATATCTTTGATAGATGTCACAAAAGAAGTGACCGATCATGTAGTCTCTACATGCTTTGGCAAATGAAATTCCTTCTGGCAGGCTCTGAACTACTGATTGAACTCTTCAAGTGCTTCTTTGCTGATCTTGTTTGTGTAGTCACTGGCTTCTTGGGGATCTTTGAGATGGATCCTGTAAACAGCTGCATCAGGTGATGATCTAGGAAAAGATAGATACCTAGCTCTTCTGAAATAAGTGTAGATATTCTCCTTAGTCTTCTTGCTGTATCTGAAGAAAACTTGAAGGCAGCCTTGCTTCCAGATGTCATCGAACCCATGGTAGAGAGGAATGTACTTCACAAACTTATTGAATTCGATTAGTCTCTCTCTAGATATGCTCTTGGTTATTGGTTCTGAGTTGTCATCAGATGAATTGTCCCCAGGGTTTGGATCTTCAACAAACAAATCATACTCTTCATCTTCTGAGAATTGCTCTTGAAGCTCATTGTCACAAGTGTAAACCATGTTGCAAGATGCATAAGTGTTGGATTCCTCCTTTTCTTTTGTTGCTTGTGCATTGATTGAGAAGACAGTTTGATCAAACAACCTAGGTCTGGTCACAAGGGGTCGAATTTCTGATGAACAGGCTTCAGGAAGAGGTTGGAAGTTCTCCCAATCTGAGAAATCATGCTCCACCACGGGTGAGGACCTCAGAGCCGCGGTGGAAGTGACTCTGGCCACGGGTGAAGTGCTCGCAGCCGCGGTCAGCTTCCTCCGGCTCTCCATGCTTGCTTCTTCAATTTCTTCTTCTCCATTGTTGTTTTCTTGCTTCCAGTGGTTGTCAGGCACGTCTTTGGTATCCAAATCATTGATTCCAGTGCTCAGATCATACTCCTTATGATATTTAGAAAGTTTTTCAACTTTCCCTTCTAATTTATCTAAAGCATAGAGAACTTTGTCTAAAGTAGCATCAAGCTCTTCAGTCTTGTTTGTGATCTTTTCCATCTCTTCACTCATCTCTATCTTGTCTCCATCAGAGTAGCACTTGCTGTCTCTGAAATCTCTCTCCAGTTCTTCGATCAGGACATTGCAGCCCCTTTGTTCCTTCAGTGCACGATGGAGAGCAATTGCATTCTTTGTCTCTCCTTCTTCAACATCTTTAAGTCTCTGCTCTAGAATTGCATTATCTTTCATCTTTTGTTCCTCCAGAGTCTCCAAACGATTAGAGAACATCGATTCCAGTTTGAAACAAATGTTAGATTCAGCAATGATTTGTAGATCAAGAAACTCATTCAGTGTAGTGTCTCATCAATCTAGTTGGAGCCTAAATCGATCAGCTTCAGTGTCCTGGTGCAGAATCTGCTGAGGAAGAGGGTGAGATGGTCGACGATTCACCAGGTGAGGCGAATAGGGCTCATCTCGATGGTGTGGAGGTCGCGAGTCTCCATGGTGGTGGTTCGGATGATCTGGCCGAACTGGATGATTGGAATCACGCCTGGATGGTGATTCACATGCGCAGGGAGCTTTACACAGGTTGCAAAACCTTTGCTCAGGGTTAGGGTTTCTTCTTGGATGATCCATGCTTCAAAGATTTCTGAAACTAGGGCAACAGAAGAAAGAATAAGCAGAAAAATAAAAAGTTAGGGTGTTTATGAGTTTGGTTTACTTCCTATGATGTTTTGGCAGAAACTCGACATATATATTATCTTCTGCGGCTTCAACCTCCCAGGTTTAGATTTCCAGTGACTAAGAACATCCCCGGCAACGACGCCAAAAACTTTAATGGTCTACGGGCCTAGGGTTGTTTTCATACAAGCCCATTGGTCCATAAAGCAAGTTTTAAATTTATAAAACCCTAAAAAATCTGAAAGTGCACAGATGTATATTGTAGACCTTAGGGTGTCGATCCACAGGGAGGATGTCTAATCTGCAAGAAACAACAAACTAGGAAGTAAGCAAAGTCATAAACCAATCAAAGGTTTGGATTTTTGGTTAAGAGTCCTAAACTAAACCTAATCTAGTATTCACAAGAAATAAAATGCAATGCAAGATGAATTGTTAAAAGAATATCTCAAGCATCTCGGCTCAAACTAAAGACTCTTAAACTCATAGGTGGCGACTTAGACTTCTCCGGTTTACTCTAGTCGATGTATGATGGCATTTTCAATTAGCTTCCGGGCGATTTATCTTCATCTGTTTCTGGGAATCTGCATGAAACTAGAATATACAAAAGTATGATTAACCAACTCTCGTCATCTTAATCAACTAATTACTTAGATTGGACAATTAACTCTTGCTCTCATGACAGAAATAAGATCATGCATTAGACATTGAATTCGTCTGCTCACATCTTCTCTATAGGTAGCTTTTGACTCCTATAGCGACTATGTTCTTCTGAAGCTAGGTATCGATGATCTGATACAACACTCTCGTGGTTCTGATCGATCCTAGGCTTAGAGAATAGGTCATGAATCTACTCTCATGCTTTATGAACAACTTAGAAGAGATGAGATCCAGAATATGGTTTAGAACTATAGAAATCTTAATCGATATATATGCTCATCGATGACTCTTCAAACAACTTGACTCTCTAGGACAGATCTACATGATGCAAGGAATGATAAAAGACATTGAAAAATGCAAAAGAATGAAACAGAAAAGTTAGTAGAATAGAAAGGAGAAAGAACAATGGATCTGGGGAAGAATCCCCATCTCCATCGCCTAACCCTAGAAAAACAGAGTTTGGTGGCTATAAATCTCATTACAGGAGCACACACCCGTTTAGGGCTGCTAAACAATATATTTATAGGTCCTAAGGTCTTCCAGGTCTCATTTAGGGCTTCTCTTAAGATAAATGTCGAAGTGGGCTTCGTTGTTGGGCATTGTGGCTCCTCCTAAGGTCCACCGGGGATGAGAGTCTTCCAGGGCAGGTAAAACATGTGTTTCCCACGGGTGAGAGTCTTTCGGGACTGGTGAACTGGGTCAACTTGTTCTCCATGTATCTTTTGATTGCACCATTGGATCTTTGTGATGTAAAGTGATATGGAAAGCTGGTTGTCTCCTCTTGATTGTCTCCGAATTTGAGCTGGATCAGACGGTGAGAAAGTTTTCATTCTTCTATTTTAGGAGACTTGCCGTTTCTTCCTCGGTGTCCAGTTCTCTTTTCCAACTCCTCTGCCAGGCCTACGCTGCCTCTTTCTCCTTTTGTCTTTCCAGGAATTTCTTTTCCCTTGTGGCTCAACCTCCTTCTGGGATTTTTCCTTCATAGAAAAATCTTATTTCTTCCTTGGACTCGCTACTGTTGTCGGGTTTTGGCTGGGTTGGCCCTCCTTGGGCCTCTTGTGCTTCTTGGACTCTCTGGGGTTTCGTCATCGTTCCTTGTTTCCCTGAAGGCTGCCCGTCCGTCGATTGGGCCCAAAGTAGATGGACCTTTGGCCTGTTCCGTATCGCTTCACAACAGGCCTTTTCTCTCAACCCCCCCCCCCCGAGTTTGAAGTGACCGCTTTCTTTTCTCCAGACAGATATCGCTCCCAGCCTTCGACTTTCTGCGCGTGACAAGTCTCCCACTGGATCTCGTTTTGCTGTCTGTTTTGGGTCTTCTCATCGCATCCCGACTGTCCATATCCGTTTGTTGCCTTGACACGTGTCCTCCTTGATTTACATTTTTTCGATCTTTCCGGCTAGTGTTCATGCCTAAAAGGTCTACCCATACCTGGGCCGTTCTTTTGATACTAGGACCGGGCTGCCGAGAATGGATGACTTTGCTCTCCGGGTACCTGTGCAGACTACACTTCTTTATATCCCGACCTTTTCGGATCACCGAGTTTAGGTCTAGGACATAGAGAATGTGGTCTCTCCTCCTTCTAACCACTCAATTTCCAACTTTCTTGTTTCTGACAGCGTGGCCTGCACTGTCAGACACAAGGAGTCTGGGAACAGGTGGCCTATCATGTTGGATCTTCCGAATCCGAATGGATTTGAGGCTTATTGCTATAAGCTTAGGCTGTATTGGGCTGGATGCCCAATACATGTCCTGATTTGATCCAGGGGGCCGTACTTGCAAAAAAGCCATGGACGCCACGTGCAAGCACGCGATTCGTACATGTAGAAAATATTGAATTTATCCCCAACATATTAGATTAGGTTTTGCGTGATATGTGTGAAATTGTTAAAATCTTTAAATTTTAAAATTAATAACCCCATTATGATCTGTATAGTTAAATTCTACTGTTAATTTATCCACAAATTATGTTTTAATTTGTAGTTAGAAAACTATAATTAATTTCTAGAGTAATTTATCCACAAATTATATTTTCTATAAGCCTGATAAAAATCTTTCTAAATTTTAAAAACATATTATATATTATAGATTTCAATGTTTATAGCTTTCTATTTCGTAATTTCTTTTTTTCTCTTATTTTACTTTTTACATTTTTAGTAGTTTCTATTTAAATTTTATTGTATTGACACATGCACGATCTAAATTAACGATAACATATGTCTCGATCTTGTTATAGTTATCATATGTGTCATGTTCACGTTGAGAGTTATATAATAAGATATGGTCCTAGAGAAAACAAAATTTGGACCATTTTTTTTTAATACTAATACTAAATATTTCTATATAAAATATATTTGTGTGATACTTTTTGTGGATTTTCTTATTGAGAAAGTCAAAAAAAAAAGTCTAAGCCTTTTTCAATTTCAATATTATTATTTAATTAGTTAAATAAACTATTTATAAAAATGGAGACTCATAGTTATAGTAGAAACTCTATAAATTATTATTCATAATAATTTTATTCTAAACTGAGTTGGGATAATTTATAATATAATACAATTCATAAGATAATAAAATTATAATTAAATAAAATCTTTATATAAATATATGGTTTCATTAATATCATAACATAATATTTATTATATATTAACTTAACACAAATATACAACTAAGATAATATACTAATTTCAAATATGATTGTAGTGTTGTTTGGTTTTTCTTAAAAGTGAAATTTTTGGAGTTCATCTTTAATTTTTCTTATTGCATCCAAAACTCCTAGTAGTGTCTTTATCATCATCATTAATTAAAGTTAGTGGCTAAATATGTTCTAAGCTAGAGAAAGTTGGTGATAATCTTGTTGAAAAAAACTTCTTATTTCAAATCATAGGAAATTTTAGAAGATTCTGATTTTTTAAAACATTATTTATATATTTTTTATTTTATATAATTATTAGTGAAATTTGATAAATTAATAAAATATCAAAGTTCTGATATCATTAATTTGGAGCAGAACAAAATGCCTAAAGGTCAAATTTGGTGTGTTCTTTGTTCCGACTAGATGACAAAGTTGACGGCATATTTTGTTTTTAGTGTTTTATGAACAAATTTATACCAATATGGTGAGACACTGCTCATAACACTAGAAGCTAAAATTTTTATTTATAAAATAACTAAAATTTGTAACTAAAAAATAAGCATACCATAAAAATATTTGTATTTTTTCATTTTTAGTAATATGAAATTTAAATTGTAATTAATATGCAAAAAATATATACATTAATATGCAAACTAAGTATACTAAGAAATCTATATTATTATTTGTGAAGTGAATCAGACTGTGGTTTAACGCACAGCTTTTGATGTCACTGAAGAAACCATGAAATGGCAAATTCTGGTAAAAGCGGAGGATGCTTTCTTGTGCCAGCGGTCTGGTTGAGAGAAGGGGATTGCTGCTCTGCTTTTTTTCATCGTATGGCTAAGGTTCGACAAGCAATTAACCATATTCATTTCCTTGAGGACTCTGCAGGTTTGGTATTTGAGTCTCAGGAAGCTATCTTAAACCCTTGTGTGGACTCCTTCTCGTCCCTATTGGGTGGTGAAGTCAGTTCGGCTCTCTTCACGCAAGGTGACATATCTTTGTTGTTAAATACCTCTTGCTATGATGAAGATCTCGCCTCATGGAAAAAGTTTTCTCTAAAGATGAAATCAAGGAAGCTTTTTTCTCACTTCCAAAGAACAAAACATGTGGTCTCGATGGCTTCTCTGCTGAGTTTTTTACTCACTGCTAGAGTATTGTGGGTCCCAAAGTTAGTAGTGAAGTGGAGGAGTTCTTTTCCTCGGGAAAACTATTGAAGCAGTGGAACGCCACAAATCTGGTTCTCATCCCAAAAAACTCTTGTGCTGTAAGCACCTCTGATTTTAGACCCATTGCTTGCCTAAATACCATCTACAAGGTTATCTCCAAACTTTTAGCTTCAAGACTTAAAGCTCTGTTGGAAAAGGTCATCACGCATTTCTCAGTCAGCGTTTCTTCCGGGTCGAACTGTTAGTGAAAATGTCTTGCTCGCATCAGAAATTGTTAACGGTTATAACAGGAATCTCTCCACCCCTTGGGCTATGCTTAAAGTAGATTTAAGAAAAGCATTTGATTCTGTCCGGTGGGATTTTGTTTTGCTGCGCTGAGAGCGTTGGGTTTGCCAGATAGGTTTATCTCATGAATAAATGAATGTATTTCATTGCCTTCTTTCTCTGTTTCTGTGAATGGTCAAATGGGTGGTTTTTTATTACAAGCACGAGAGGTTTGCGGCAAAGGGACCCACTATCGCCGTATCTGTTTGTTCTTGCTATGGAGGTTTTCTCGAGGTTGCTTCATTCTCGATTTGCAAGTGGCTACATTCAATAGCATCCTAACACCCTGAGCTGGAAATATCGCATCTAATGTTTGTGGATGACGTTATGATTTTCTTCGATAGGAGCAGTTCTTCATTACACAGAATCGTAGAGACACTTGACGACTTTGCGTCATGGTCGGGTTTGGAAAATAAATAGAAACAAGAGGCAACTTGTGACATCCCGATTTTCGGTATATGTGAAAAAAGGCTTATAAGAATTGATTTGGCTACATATGTCATCAAAAGTGAACTTATCTTTTCCGGTCAAGTGTCTTGAGAAGAACTCCAAAGTTAAGCGTGCTTATTCTGGAGCAATCTCAGGATGGGTGACCTACCGGGAAGTAGTCTGCGGTACCGTGCGAGTGAGGACAAAACACGGGGAAAGATCACGTGGTGATTGCAGGGATAGTAGACAACTCTTACGAGCCTCCCGAACCAAGCGACTCCCGACCGTCGGACAGGGATGGGCCCATGGGCCTAGAAAGAGGCCAACCGTCGGATAGTAGTGGGCCAACGGTCCTAGAGAGAGAGGACGTTGGGCTCACTGGTAGCGGCGGTTGGTGGGCCAACGGACCTAGAGAGAGGACGTTGGGCTCCAGATAATACGGCGTTAGGCTCACTGGTAGGGGTGGTTGGGGGCGTTCAGAGTTGATAGCCAATCCAGATGAAAGACGGATTCGCGGTCTCATGGATTTGATAGCCGGTTTGTCTGGTTCCCACTAGGGAAGAAGGGAGCGGGTCTCACAATTGGTATCAGAGCCAGGTTAGCCAATCGGCTCTGACCCGGGTGGCGTCTTGGGACGTGGTTAAGAATTCGAGGACGAATTCCTTGAAAGTCGGGGAGAATTTTGACATCCCGATTTCCGGTATATGTGAAAAAGGCTTATAAGAATTGATTTGGCTATCTATATCATCAAAATGCACTTATCTTTTCCGGTCAAGTGTCTTGAGAGAACTCGAGAGTTAAGCGTGCTTATGCTAGAGCAATCTCAGGATGGGTGAACTACCGGGAAGTAGTCTGCGGTACCGTGCGAGTGAGGACAAAGCACGGGGAAAGATTAAATGGTGATTGCAGGGACAGTAGACAACTCTTACGAGCCTCCCGGACCAACCGACTACCGACCGTCGGACAGAGGTGGGCCCAATGGGTCTAGAAAGAGGCCAACCGTCGGACAGTGGTGGGCCAACGGGCCTAAGAGAAAAGGTGTTGGGCTCACTGGTAGGGCGGTTGGTGGGCCAACGGGCCTAGAGAGAGAGGACGTTGGGCCCCAGACTATACAGCGTTGGGCTCACTGGTAGGGACGGTTGGGAGCATTCAGAGTTGATAGCCAATATAGATGAAAAGCGGATTCGAGGTCTCATGGATTTGATAGCCAATCTGTCTAGTTCCCTTTAGGGAAGAAAGGAGCGGAGTCTCACACAACTTTTCCATGCGGGTTTGAACGCTCTTGAAACTAATGCTATTGCTAGCTATGGCTTCATTGCTGGATCATTCCCCATCAGATATTTGGGCCTTCCTCTCATGTATAGAAAGCTGCTTATCCTGGAATTTTCCCCTCTCATCGAGAAAATTGCTGCAAGATTCAGTGCTTGGTCAGTCAAGCCTTTGTCCTTTGCGGGAAGAGTCCAACTTATCTCCACTGTGATTTCGGGAATGGTCAACTTTTGGACATCAACCTTCATGATCCCAAAGAGTTGCATCAAGAAAATCAATTGCCTTGTGTTCCAGATTCCTTTGATCAGGTGCCATTGAAGACCGTTTCTCAACCAAGGTATCTTGGAAAACGGTTTGCCTCCTCAAAAAAGAAGGAGGCCTTGGAAGTAACGACTTTGCTACTTGGAACACAACCGCTTGTCTGAGATTGATCTGGCTTCTCTTCTCAAACAGTGGATCTTTATGGGTGGCTTGGCAAAAATTCCACCACATAAAAAGCGGTAGTTTCTGGGCTCTTGAAGCGCAGATTCACAACTCTTGGAATTGGAAATCGTTGCTGAAGATTAGAGAATTAGCACAGAGTGTGAAATGCACCTTGGGCAACGGTCGTATTGCACATTTTTGGTTCGACCCTTGGACACCGTTTGGTAGCCTTATCAATTACTTGGGGCAATCTGGCCCGAGAAACCTGAGAATTCCCATTAACGCCACTGTCTTTGACGCAACTGATGCAAATGGTTGGAAAATTGCAAATCCAATATCTGATGAAGCTATGGCTCTCTACCAACACTTAACTATCATTTCTCTTCCACAGCTCTCTGCTTCCAATGATATCTTCTCTTGGTCTGTGGATGGAGTAATTTCATACGGCTACTCATCAAAGTTGACTTGGGAAATTTTGTGGCCCTGTGAAGAGGAGAAGAATTGGTTTGATCTGGTGTGGTTCAAAGGGGCCACTCCAAAGCATGTTTCTATGATGTGGACAACTCAATTCGATAGACTGCCAACGAGGAATAGGCTTGCTGCTTGGGGTATGAATATCACAACAACATGTGGTCTCTGTAATGTGAACCATGAAAGCCGTGATAATTTGTTTCTCAGGTGCCAGTACGTGGTTGAGATTTGGAATGAGATTAAAAGGAGATTGCATCTGCCAACAGTTGTTTTCAGAGATTGGTCCGACTTTTGTGTTTGGCTCAGGGGTTCCTCATCTTCATCTCTGTTGCTTCTCCGCAAGCTAGTCGCTCAATCAACGATCTATGATGTTTGGATGCAGAGAAACAACCTGCAATTCAACCAACAACTAGCTACGGCTCATTCGCTGTTCAAAGAAATTGACAGACATGTTATCAATTCAATCACTGCGAGAAGAAAGAAGAAAGTCTTTAGAAATCTAATGTTACTTTGGCTAAATTAATTTGTAATTTCAGTGCTTATTTTTCATCTGGTGTCTTGTGTTTTATTTTATTTTATTTTTTGCCAAGGCACTATGTATAGGGATCACTTTTTGTAGGATCCAACTTTCGTTTTATATGATATTTATAAGTAAGCAAAAAAAAGAAATCCATATGTTCTGATTGGTCAGCTAATGTTATAATGTTATATTCTGATTGGTTGGTGTTAATTAATTATTATTAATTTTTATGTCGTTTTGGTAGAAGGTGTTAAATTACACTTATGCTATTAATGAAAATACTCTATTTAAATTAGTCAATTTTATTTAACTATTTCAATATTTTTAAAACTGACAAAAAATTGCATCTGCAGAGAAATAGCCCAAGTCTGTGTGTTTGGTCCTATTTATATAATTACACAAATACTCTTAATTAAATTTTTCTATTCTGATTGGTCAATTCTATTTAATTATTTTATTTTGCAAAGAAGCAGCCTAAACCCATTTTTGGTCAAACAATATAATAAATATTTAGCGACCAATTCATTAGCACAAAAAACACAAGCTCTGTTGGTTAGTATCTTAAATTCTTATCCCATGAGTAGCATATTCGAATTCTATTACTTATTTTAATTTTATCGTGTTTTAGTTTTTTTCCCCAGATTTTTATGCTATTCTTTTTAGAAAATTTTTACTCATTTAATTATCTTCTACTAAAAGATAATTTTATTCAAAAATGAACTTTTTCAAAAATTAGAAAATTATATTTTCCTTTGCGTTTATGTCAATATTTTGGTAGTGAAATGATAAAGTCTGATCTATGATTATTGTTGGGGTCGGTTTCACCACAACCGGTTTAAACCATCTCAAAAATAATTAACCATCGGGGAGAGCCGATTTGACAAGGGGAATCAGTGATTCATCAGGTATGGGCCGAACCCCCACCTAAGAGGAGTGGGCCGAGCTATACCCAACGTCGTAAATGGGCCGAGCCGTGAGGAGGCGATAAGCGAACCGAGCTGTGAGGAGGCGATAAGCGAACCGAGCTGTGAGGAGGCGATAAGCGAACCGAGCCGTGTGAAGGACACTCAGATGGGTCGAGCCGCGCACGAGAGAAAATGGGCCGAGCCGTACACGAGTGAAGATGGGCCGAGCAGAGCACGAGTGAAGATGGGCCGAACCAAAGTTGTTAAGGACGCGAGCCCGCTGAAACCCTAGACAAAAACATTATGATGGTGGCCGCACAACATGATAAGGAAATATTCCAGAAATCTCTTCCGAGATTCTCAGCTATGCAGTTTAGGGAGTTAGTATAAATAGGCGATTTACACGATTCATTATGTAACTTCTGCAACCCTAAGCAATAAAGACTAAGCACTTTCATAGCAATAAAAACCTTCTTTCGATCTTACTGTTCTTGCGATAAACCCTAGAAATTTCGGATCCTTTAAAGTTTTCCTTATCAAATTTTTGGTTGTGCGAGTTTTGGCTCACACAATTATAGAAAAATAACAAAAAGATTTTGGAATAATCAAAGAAGAATATTCTCTATATGGAGAATTATCTTATGCAAAAATAAAGAAATAAACACTTATATCCTACCATACTTTTCATATAAATACTTTGTGTGGGTGCTCATATTCATTAATTTTTTTTTTACACTCTATTTTAGGTTTAGGCGATTGGTTACTTTGTTATTTTATTTACTAATTATTTTTGTGATATTTGATATGTTACTTTACTTGCATACTAATATTACTACCTGTTCTTCTAGATGTGGTACTTTGAATCTATGAAAGTTTCATGGCATATCGTTAGGTAATTTCTCTTATGGTGTTATTTGACTATTTAATCGGTGTGTTTTTATTATTGTTGTTAATCCGACGATTGTTTAATTCATTAACCTTAGCAATGCTTATTTGATTGTTCGATGTGTTCTTCAATTTGTAAAATAAAGAAAACCGATTTTCATATAATCAAAAAGGAAAATATTTGATTGTATTGGTAATCACTAATCATCATTACAAGAAAAACCTAAACCATAATTCTTTTAGTATAAATATGTTGTGTCTCATTTCTCTCATATTGGTTACCTTCTTTTTTCTTTTTTAATTTGTTCTTGACTAAAGTCAATTTATTTTCTTTATTTTTTGGTCGACAGCCTAAATACCTAGAACGGTTCAGAAATTCAAACCGGTTGTACCGAGTTTACATACATAACATCTTGAGGGTAGATCTGTGCACTTCGTGCTAAGTTGTCTGCCTTTATATAGTGTGGAATATGTGAAATTTAGAAAAAAGGTCAATGCTTCCTTACTCTTCACAAACTCCTCCAAATGTAAGTCAAAACACTACAAGAAAGAGGGGCTTTTCCGTCGAATTATTTACGACGATAAAAAATTTCGTCGTAAATTCGACGTAAAAAATAACCCTCGTAAAATCGTCGTAATGTTACGACGATATTACGACGAATAAAGAACGAATTTTATTTCGTCGTAATCTTGTCGTAATATTTACATCGATAATATGACGAATTGTCCTCTATCTTGTAGTTGACGTAAAATCGATGTAAATGTGATGTAAATTTTATTTCGACGTAAATTTGATGTAAATATGCAATGGTAATATGTTGGTAACCAAACAAAAAATTCTATATATACCATTTCTTCTCTCATTATTCCATCAACCAAAAAAACATATAAAGACACAAATTTTTTGAGTCTTTGAATGTTTAAGTAAAATTTTTAGTAGTTGAAATTTCTATCAAATTTCAGAAACAAAAAGTCAAATATTTGTTTTTGAAATGTCTATATACGATCTACGAAAGTGGATGTATACGCCCAAAAATGGTGATGGGTCGTTGACTGAAGACTTCAAAAACGGATTGGAAATATTCATGTACCAAGCCGGCCTTCTGGAAACTGTAATTGAAAGCGGCAAAATGTATTGTCCTTATGTGAAATGCAAAAATAGGAAACATATTCTTATTGACACTGTCTGGCAGCATTTATTGAATAGAGGGTTCATGCCCCAATACTTTATTTGGTATCAGCATGGAGAGGGATATGGTCAAAGTAGTGGTCAGATGGCTGCACGGAGTAGTAGTAATCATCAAGAACATGTGGATTTTGAAGCGTCCAATGATTATCAAAGTAGTCAAGTTCAGGGTGAAGATCATGATAGGATGCATGAAATGATTACTGATGCATTTCATGAAACACATGCTGATACTGTTGAGGAGCCCAATGCAGATGCGAAACGCTTTTATGATATGTTAAACGCAGCAAAACAGCCTCTGTACGAGGGATGTAGGGAAGGTTTATCAAAATTATCATTGGCAGCTCGGATGATGACAATAAAAACTGATCACAATCTATCTGAAGTTTGCATGAACGATTGGGCAGATCTTATTAAAGAGTATTTGCCAGATGATAATTTGGCTGCTGAAACGTATTATGAAATTCAGAAGCTGGTTTTTAGTCTTGGATTGCCTTCTGAGATGATTGATGTTTGTGTTGATAATTGTATGCTTTTTTGGAGAGATGATGAGAAGCTTGAAGAATGTCGTTTCTGCCAAAAGCCAAGATATAGACCGCAAATTGCTGGGCGTAAGAAGATTCCTTACCAACGAATGTGGTATCTTCCTATCACTGATAGGTTAAAAAGACTATATCAATCCGAACGGACAGCTGCGTCGATGAGATGGCATGCGGAACATTCACAAACAGATGGCAAAATGACTCACCCGTCTGACGGGAAATCTTGGAAACATTTTAACACCGTACATCCAAACTTTGCTAGGTCTAAGCGAAATGTTTATCTTGGTCTTTGCACTGACGGGTTTAGTCCATTTGGTATGTCTGGTAGGCAATATTCATTATGGCCTGTGATTCTTACGCCATATAACCTTCTTCCAGATATGTGCATGGAAAGAGAGTTTTTGTTTCTAAGTATATTAGTCCCTGGTCCAAATCACCCGAAGCGGGCCCTTGATGTTTTTTTGCAACCACTCATACATGAGTTAAACCAGTTGTGGCATGTTGGAGTACGAACATATGACTGTTCGAGTGGTAAAAATTTTACGATGCGAGCGGTGCTTATGTGGACAATAAGCGATTTCCCGGCATACGGAATGCTATCAGGTTGGACAACGCATGGGAGGTTATCATGTCCTTATTGTCTTCATAGGACTGATGCATTTCAGCTTAAACATGGTAGGAAAACCTGTTGGTTTGATTGCCACCGTCGGTTTTTACCACCAAACCATCAATATAGAAGAAATAGGCGTTTGTTTATAAAGAACAAATTGGTTCGTCTCCCTCCACCAGTGTACCTAACTGGAGTAGAGCTTGAAGCGCAAATAGATCATTGGGGTGGACTTGAAACGGTCCCCCTTGGAGGAAATTGGCACACTCCTGCGAATATGCCTGACGGATATGGGGTTCATCACAATTGGCACAAGAAAAGTATATTTTGGGATCTGCCTTACTGGAAAGATCATTTGCTTAGACACAATCTTGATGTTATGCACATTGAGAAGAATTTTTTCGATAACATCATGCATACTGTTTTGAACGTCCAAGGAAGAACCAAAGACAGCGTTAAATCACGGATGGACTTACCTGATATATGTAACAGAATTGAGTTGCATATGGTGAGTAATGGGAAAGCACCTGTTCCTGTATTTCGGTTGGGTGCTGAACAAAAAACAGCATTGTTTAATTGGGTATCATCAGCCGTGAAATTTCCTGATGGATATGTATCTAATCTGGCTAAATCTGTGGATAAAGGACAAAAGTTTTCAGGGATGAAAAGTCATGATTGTCATGTGTTTATGCAACGGTTACTTCCTTTTGCGTTTGCTGAACTCCTACCGGGACATGTCCATGAGGCACTAGGAGGCATTGGAGCTTTCTTCCGTGATCTAAGTACAAGGACATTATCAGAAGATGTAGTTGCACAACTGTCTACAAATATTCCAATATTGTTGTGCAATTTAGAGAAAATATTCCCACCTGCTTTCTTCGATGTTATGGAACATTTACCTATACACCTCCCTCATGAAGCAGAGTTAGGAGGACCTGTTCAGTTTAGGTGGATGTATCCGTTTGAACGATTTATGAAGCATTTGAAGGGTAAGGCTAAAAACTTAGCAAAAGTTGAAGGGTCTATCGTGGCGGGAAGTCTGACAGAAGAGACTTCTCATTTCACGTCTTATTACTTTGCTCTAAAGGTTCGTACACGCAAACGGGCTCCAAGACGTTACGACGATGGGGGTGTAGGACAAAGTTACGCAGTAGAAGGTGTGCCTGATATATTCTCACCAATTGGACGTCTAAGTGGGAAACTAAAAGAAACTTGTTGGTCAAACGAACAAGACTACCACAGCGCACATACATATATACTTCTGAATTGCGAGGAATTGGCACCTTACGAGAGGTACATAATTATAACCATGTATTATTAAAATTTGATTGAACAGACGAAATGTCCTTAACAATGTTTTAAAATTTCAGCACTTTCGTCAGTCAAGTCCGAGAATGCATTGACGGTGTTTCAGAAGATGAAATTAACAAGCGAAAAGACCAACATTATGCATTGTGGTTAAAAAGTCAAGTCGAGCATGATGACATGACATATGCAGTATGGTTTCATGAGTTGCTCCTAGGTCCTATTTCGAAGATAACTACTGCAGCTATGTATTTCACACGTGGCTATGTTTTTCATACTTATAGTCATGGCACTCAACGGGCAACTACAAACTATGGAGTTTGTGTACGAGGTGAAGTAGACTTTTATGGGATCATCAAAGAGATAATTGAAGTGGAATACCCCGGATTAGTCAGAATGAAAACTGTTCTATTCAAATGTGATTGGTTTGATCCTACGGTAGGTCGTGGAGTGCGAATTAACAAATTCGGAGTGGTAGATGTAAACGCATCTCGGCGATACAATAAGTTCGAGCCTTTTATACTTGCATCTCAAGCAGAACAAGTCACCTTTGTTCCATATCCTCGAGTTCGGAATACGGGAATTTCATGGCTGGTGGTTGTCAAAGTTGCTCCAAGGGGTATAATTGATGGTGTAGATCTCCCGCCAATGCAACAAGATGATTGTGTCGACATTACAGCACCGGATGTTGAAGAAAATGTTCTTTTAATTGATCCACGTAATCGACAAGTTGAAGATCTACATGGGGACGAAACTGAAGAAGGTGCTGACGAATTTCAAACAAGCAGTGATGATGATGACAATGATGATGAGGACACCGAGGAAAATGTTGATGAAGACTAATTAAATATGTTGACATTTAATTGCATGCTTTGAACGTTTCAATGTAACATTAATTAAAGCCAATTAATGAAAACTAATTAAATGTTGATGAAAATTTGTTAAAGTGTTGACTTGGACATATGTTGACTTTTACGACGAATTTACGACGATTTTTTGGAATTCGTCGTAAATTCGTCGTAAAATGCAAACCCTAAACCCTATAGGGTTTAGCTTTCCCAACTTACAGAATGGTTTTTGGGTTTATTTTCCTAAGTAAACTGATGTATTATATAAGGGTCTGTAGTATAAGGTTCAGGAACTTGTAGAAATGTGGTTTTATTACGACGAATTTACAACGAATGGGTGTTATCGTCGTAAATCCGTCATAATATACCATCGAGATTACGACGAAATGTAACCCCTAAATCTTATAATCTATCTTTTCTGGGGTTTAGGGGGGATTTTGATGAAGAGAATGAAATGTCTTACCATCTCATAAGGTAAAACAACTTTCTAAACAAAAAAAAAAAAAATTCAAAATTTGACATATATGTGTTTATCAAATAATCTTAAGGTGTTATATACATTTACACAAGATGTATGGATTTATCTTACATCTTACTAAATTCTTCATTAAGTTATGTAAACATGCTAGAAAGTTATACACACCACATTTATCATGAATAGACATGCTTGTATGTCCTTATGGATGTTTCAATTTTTGAATTTCATCAGTTTTGGTATAATTCGTCGTAAATTCGTCGTAATATTACGACGAATTTACGACGATTTGTGGATACACAGCCGTCTTAATTTTTATGATTTATACGATTCGTCGTAAAATCGTCGTAACATTACAACGATTTTACGACGAATAACACGGATCATCGTAAAATCGTCGCAAAGCCCAGATACAGCCACGTGTGTTTGTCTTATTCGCTTTGTTATACGGTGGGACCTTTGCGACGAATTTACGACGGATTCGTCGTAAATTCGACGTAACTATTATGTCGAATTTACGACGAATATAAATTCTATATATAGGACCTCACCCCTTCCTCATTTCGTCGCTTATCTCTCCTTCCTCTCTCTCTGCTTCGTCCTCTCTTGCATTCCTCCTCTTTTTGACGCAAAAAAAAGGTAATTATTTTTTTTTAATTACTTTAAATTATTTTATTATTAAATAGTTTAGAAATTCAAACGGTTTAGGTCGGGAATTAGTTTAGGCTCGGAATTTGTTAAATTTAGGATCAGAATTTCTTAGATTTAGGACGTAATTAAAAATTAATTGTAATTAACTTGAAAAATAAAATTTTATCGGTTTTGCAGACGATGACTCGACGGAGGACGCATTACATCAATTTCATGGCGGACGGACACTCTTCCCGGGCGTCTGCCTCGGGAAACACCAGGACCGATGTCCCTTTATCTTCCGGAGCCTCCCAGGTTCCGAATACCGCGGAGCCGTCTCCACCACCGCCTCCACCATCGCCTCCACCACCACTTCCACCGCCGGCTGCCGAACCGGTACCCGCCCCTCCTCATCCGTATGCCCAGTTTACGGTTGAGGATTTACTAGCCCTACCGGGACGGGGGGCTTTACGACGTCTGGTTCCCGGAAGTAAACTTTTTAGTTTTTTATATTTTTTTAAATTAATGTTTTAATTTACTTAAATATTAATGTAATAAGTTTTTTTTTTGTTTCATAGGTTTAGTTTGGATAATTGTGTCGGTCGGAGCGTTTCCGACACAATTAAGAGTCATTTCGTGGAGCCACACTACAATTGGAGCAAGGTGTCGCAAGAGACGTTCGACACCTGGTACAAGTGCTTTGCGGTAATATTTTTTAAATATTATTTATATCATTTTAAATTGTAGTAAAATTCAATTAATCTTACTTTTATATTATTTATCTAATTTTTTGTTTTACGTCAATTTTACGTCGATATATGCCGACGTAAAACCCGATCTTTCTTGTAGTGAAAGCTGGTCACTCCTCTGGTGTCGACACCATCTTCACCAATTCAGAACAGTCTGTTGCAAAGGCTACCTCCGTCTTCTGGTTTGCACTCATGCAGAGCATAGCCCAGATAAGTGCTTCTAATTCGGCATGTAGTGGTGATAAGCTTCTTCTTGCGTTCCTTGCTCCCAGAATTTGGCCTTCCGATCCACCCTTAAAATAGTACCATCCTAGACCAGCCGCTTTGTCTGATTCCTTCCAAGACGCATCTATATAGCACCACCATCCCCTGTAGTGAAAGTTAAGGTGGTAGTAGGATTTGTTGCAATTTGAAGATTGGATGCTGACTCACTCCGTTGTGTTTCTTCTCAAAGTGCCTCTTCTGTTTCCGTAATTCTTAGTGTTATTTTCAGGTCCTTTTCTATATTTGAGTTCAACTTTTCATTCCTTGCTTTTCAGATATACAATACTATCCATGGGAACTGTGTGTTTTAATTCTCTTTTGGAAGTCTCCAGAAAATATGATCAAAGTTTGCAAAAATCGATGACATTGGGAAGCCTCCTACAAGAGAGGGTGTCCGAGATAGAGCCCATACATGTAGGGCTGCGGGGGAATTCTAAGAGGGCATGATTTATTGTTTTCTCTTCTGCTCTGCACCGAAATCATTGGATATCACATTATATTCCCCGATTTTATTACGTATGGCAGATCTCGGGTGAGAAGAAGGTATCTAGGGGTCATTCCATACAAAGATGGAAGTCCCAGAGCAGAATCTTTTGATTAACCCTTTGATAACCAGAGATCTTGCCGAGATAATGCTACGTCATCCATATGATGGTGAATACGATCTGATAGGATCAAGAGGATCTGAATTCCAGAAATACCTTCCTTTAAAAACCCTTGCAAACAAAGACTGTGGTTTGTCTATTAATCGCCACATCTGTTTTGCCAATAAAGTCGTATTAACATGAACCAAATTACGAAAACCCATTCCTCCCTCTGATTTACTCCTACACATTTTATGCCATGCCAGCCAGTGCATTCCTTTTCGGTTCCCATTTGAGGACCACCAGTATCGTGACACCGTGCTAGATAGTTTTGATGTTACCGCTTTGGGTAGACGAAAACATGACATAACAAAGGTGCACAGCCGATGCCACTGATTTAATTAAAACCTTCTTACCCCCTTTGATATAAATCTCGAAGTCTGTCCGTTTACCTTATCTTGTTGTCTCTCTACTATGTTATTAAAGATTTTGCTCTTTTCCCCTCCAAGGCTCTCCGGTAGTCCTAAATAGTACTCCATGCCTCCATTATTTGTTATTTCTAAGATCTGTTTTAGCTCATTTTGTACCGTATCAGGGACCTTATGTCCATATTGTACCGACGACTTATCATCATTTATCTTTTGTCCAGATACTTTCTCATACTGAGTGAGTATATGAAGTATCATCTGACATTCCTCTTTAGTAGCTTTACAAAAAAATAGACTATCATCGGCAAATAGCAAATGAGACACCAACCGGCTCGCTCTTGCAGTCTTGAGGCCTGTTAGTGATTTATCTCTTTCCGCTTTCTTTATGTTTGCAATTAGGACCTCAGTACATAGTATAAATAGATAGGGTGATAGAGGGTCACCCTGACGAAGACCCCTCTTTGGAATTATTTGTCCTCTTGGATGCCTGTTTAAAAGGACTTTATATTAAACGGATGTAATACACCACATCATTCATGTGATCCATTTTTCCGCAAAACCAAACTTTCTTTAAAAAAATTCTAGAAAAGACCATTATACTCTGTCATACGTTTTGCTCATATCCGTTTTTATTGCCATAAATTTTCCTTTGCATGAGTTATTTGTTCGTAACCCATGGAACATTTTCTGGGCTATTAGGATATTATCCAATATGAGTCTTCCTGAGATAAAGGCTGACTGTGTTTCAGAGATTAGATTTGGCAATAATCGCTTTAACCGCTAGCACAAAACTTTTGAAATAATTTTATACCCCACAATACAAAGACTTATAGGTCTTAATTCTATCATTCTCATTGGTCTTTCCGTTTTTTTGGTATTAGACAAATGTTTGTCATATTCAAACGTTTATCAAAAATTCATGTGTCCAAGAAATTGCTAACCATGTTCACAATAATATCCATTTTTATAATTGGCCATGATCTCTGAAAAAATAAAGCTGTCATCCCATCTACTCCCGAGGCTTTCTCCGGATTCATCATAAAAATTGCTGATCTGACCTCCTCTTCAGAAGCCAATTTCGTAAGCATTTCGTTATTCTGGTCTGTAATTCGTGGTGAAATTTCCTTTAAGGTGTCTTCAAACTCTGCAGGAGAACTCGAGGAGAATAATTCCTCCATATATTGTACTGTCAATTGTTCGACCTCTTTCTCGGTGGAAACCCAATTTCCAGCCACATTATGAAGGCCAATTATTCTATTCCTTGCTCTTCTTTGCTTAACCAATGCATGATAAAATTTTGGGTTTTTACTCCTGATAGAGCACATTGGGTCCGAATTTTTGTTGCCAAAATAGTTTCTCATCTTTATACGCTTCTTTTAGTTTCCGCGTGATTTCAAATTCCTCCTCTTCTGTCCTCGTATCATCATTTTGGGCTTTTTCTAGCGCTTTTTTCAAATCATTAATTTTTTCCCTACCGTAAGATAAATTATTTTTCCACCATCTAGATACTTCTCTTCGGTAATTTTTAATTTTTTCCATCACTCTAATACTGGTATCACCCAAATTCATTTCTCAACCCCTGGAGATTGAGTCCATTAAATCCTCTTTTATCATTTATTGCCTAAGCACGGAAATTCCAAAAAACCGCAATCTTTTATCATCAAATTAAATGCTACAAAGGTCGATGCATGTCACCAATCTCATCATTACTCTTTATTTCATTTCAGGTCACCAATTAAAAATCATGGTTCTTTTCGCTTTAAACTAATCCGAGTTAATCTTTCCCAAACTACGTCTCTTTTTTTGGACCAGATCACCATAAACAAAAAGACAAAAATATGTTTTTCCCGTGAACAGAAACTTCAACATCGATTATCCGATTATTAGAAAAAAAAACATTAAAATTTTAATTATAAAATAAAAGTAGTTCACCACTAGCATCGCACGGCTCAACCGACATAAATTGTAATTCCGAACCTGCATAATCAATTTTATCTGCCTCAGTGCCGATTATATCTTTTCCAATCAAGAAATCAGTCCAGTGTGTCCTCAAAAAGCTCGCCATCTTCTGGCTCTCCTTGATCTATCTTTTCCTCCACCGTGTGAGACTGTTCCCCTGTTTTAGAATCAAGCTCCATGTCTTGCACCAAGTTTGCCAAGACATCACCTGGAATTTGCAAATCTTCCTCTTGAGAAAAACCATTATCTCCTGTAATCTCCTTCTCGTTATTACCCAGTTCAGTGTTCACCACATTCGTCACCTCCAAAAACAAATTGTCAAGGTTAATTAAACCACCATCGTCAAAGGAGAGAGTTTTCCTTGCTGATTTCCTTATTCCATCATTTGTCTCAAGTAGATCTCTCCCTTGATATCCCACCGTATCTCCTTCCACAGCTGATATCACTGCATTTGTTGGATATATCTCTACTGCTTCTTTTCTCATCACTGATTTTTCCAGCCATTCAACAGTGTCCACCGCTGGCACATATCTCTTTTGTAGTTCCTTTGGAGGAACATAACCAGATGGTCTAGTGAACCTTGAATTTCGGTCCCCAGATCTCCTCTCTATTCTTCCTTGATTTTGTTTACCATCCTCCTCCATATAAGCTTTCCCTTTTCCTTTGTTTGGACCATTAGAGGCTGTATCTCCACCACCATTTCTTGTCAAATCTCTGCTACCGGAGCTTCCATATTTTGTTGCCGCCTTATATGATATTTCACCCTGGCTGTTCCTCGGTTCTTCAAAAAACTCCTCTTTCACTTTCCAATCTTCATTCCCCATACGACTTGGACACCTTGAATGATCGTGATATAAACTTTGGCAAATCTGGCAGAATCCAAACAACCGTTCGTACCGTAGGTAGATTATGGTCTCCTCTCCACCATCAAACTCTACCGTTGTTTCAAACACTAGTGGTTTTAAACTGTCGACCACCACCTGGACTTTTCCCTCATCTAGATTCACCGCCTTTACTTCTCCAATAGCTTTTCCGATGATCCTGAGAGTGAAATCAGCACAGAAGTGTAGTGGAACCCCTATGATCCTAACCCAAAACTTAATCGCTGAGGGATAGCTTGGATCAACCACCGGACTCCACGTACTGCACCAATGACAACATTCAGTAGTCAAAATGGAATGGTTCCATTTTCATTACTTCTTGGATATCTTCCTCTCTGTCAAAGTCAAATTGGAATTTTCCAAGACCTAAATCCGCACCAGCAACCCTTTCCTCCACTTTCCAGATCCGCGGAAGCATATACAGCAGAGTTTTCATGTCCTGCATCGGAGGGTTCAAGCAACGACCGATCAAAGTTATGGAGTAGCTTCCGATAAGGCTTGAGTTATCAAATTTTGGGACTGTAATCTTCAACTGTTTGAGAGGACCTTCCACCGTCTTCCCCGTTTCCTTCTGATTCAGCATCATACTCTGAGACATCGTTCTTTTTGAAAATTTTAAAACCAGCAAAAGAAGCAAAAGGATATAGTAGAAAGAGAATCGAGTGTGTTGCTGTAGAGAAGCACTAATCCTCTCTCTTATATACCACTTAAAACTGCCATGTTGATTCCCGATGTGTATCTGTAATCTGTCTACAATATCCTTCCGTATTAAATTACCCCTGTAACAAGTTCTCAATCTGTTCGGCAGATCCTCTCCGAGGAGATTCTTTCCTCTAATATGCCTATGGGATCCATAATTTTCCCGGTCCTGCCTTCCTATTGCAATCAATGTGAAATCCTGCCTGATCGCCCTTTCAATATTTGCTGATACTATAAGATTAAACTCGACAAATGCTGGATCCGATGAAAACCCATTTAATTCAAATCTCGATTGATATACAGAACCTGTATTATTACCGAATTGGAGTAACCTTTGAGGAACCTTTCCTTTTCCCCTAAAGGGATCAATCGAGAATCTTCCACTCTTTATTTGAATCCCCGCCAATAACTGAAACCAAATTTCCTCTGATCTGAAGGAGATACGCACACCTGTATAATCTGTAGAATAGCAAAACCCGATCCTCATCCCACCAGTTTTCAACCCCAGTTTGTGAAATGAAATCCCCAAATTTTAGATCTTGCAATCCTTGACCGAAATCTGCTTTCAACCGTAGATGGACCGCCGTATCAAATCCGAGAATCCATCAACCTTCGATCCTCATTGCCAGAAACCCATAATCTTTTGTCGGATTGAAAATTGGCAGAGAGAAACTTTGGTACTCTAGAATTAGCTAACCTATTTGTTTTGCCAAGAACCCAATTTATTTTCTTTATCTATTCTTCCTTTTAGAGTTTTGTGCAGTTTTCAATTTATGGTTTTATTTGCACTAATCTAAAGGTATGTTTTTCTTGGTATGGTATTTTGAATCCCACATGAGAGGAGAAGAGTTGGCAGGCAGCAGAAAGTGTTATCGGTTAGTTGAGTTTTCTCTATTTGTAATGTGTTTTTTTGTAGTTGTTTTGACATGTCTGATCAGTTGATCGGTCTTTGTCCTATTTTTATGTTATTTGATTATATTCTTTTAGTTTGAAATGTTGAGTGTATTGTTTGATTGTTGCTGCAGTTTAAAATCTAATTCTGTAGTTGTGTCGTTTTTAGGTTGCAGAGAAACAAATGATTGTAATTTCTAATAAAAAAACAAGAAAATTTTGGTAATATCTAGAATTTGTTATAACACATATCATATATGGACTCTTATACCGGCCTACTGCGCCCATCAGGACATTGTACTTAACCTAGATTCCCTATGTACTTTATATATACATTCCAGTGATTAATAAAGTTTCTAAGTTTTCACAACACATTATCAGCACGATAAGACTCTCTGAGCGAAAAACCCTAATAAATCCGGCCACCACCAAAACCCTAAAAGCAAGTCGAAACTTAAAAGACGCATATCTACCAAACCGTGAGGAACCAGAAGACGATCTACATATCAAATCGAAGCCCTCGACGAGACGAATCTACTGGTGAAAACCGTTTGTCGACCCAACGTCGGACGCGCCCTCACGCACACTTACAGTACATGACGATCAACCGAAAAAAAAAAAAAAAAAAAAAACCAGATCCGAGTTTTTCCTTCTTCAACCAGCAGCCCAGTTTTGGTGATCAATCCTTGGAATTTGTAGCGGCTAACTGAGGTCTATTAGCTCCCAGTTTCATTAGCCTGTCAGAAATCCAAAGGTGGAAAAGGTATCTTCTAAAACTGAGAGCCATAGAACCTGTTGTTTAAACACTTCAAAACCCTAAAAACAAAAAAAAAAAAAAAAAAAAAAAAGTTCGATCTCTAATTGATTGAAAGTGTTTGATACTCTGATGATTGATTGATAACTTGTTGATTGATTGTTTAAATTACAAGTTTATGCATGTTCAAAGGTTTTAAACTCGTTTTATAAAACCCTAATCTACAAAAACCTAACAACCGTTTTTGGCCATGTTTATGGCATAAACCTATTCGATTTTCATCATGTTTAATAAGCTTGTTGCAGCTTATTTGATTGTTGATTCTCTTGCTTGAAACACTTGATTGAATAAACTAAGAAAATCAACCCTAAATCCTAAGCTTGATTCACGATTTTGTAATCTTCAAAATCGTAAGTCATAATGCTTAAACCCTAGTCCTTTTCACGTGATTTCTTTGTTGTCCTTGTGAAATTATTAAAACCATCGACCACAGATCCTATAGATCTCGAAATCACATCCAAAATATGTTTTCCAAACCGTTAAAACCCTAGATAAAACCCTAATCATATTCGGCTCCCCTAGGGTTCCTCCTAAACCGCCTAAAACCGGCTAAACCTGGTTCTCATTAACCGAAATTATATTCGGCTTTAACCGATTAAATCACAGTTATTAAACCGACATCATGTTCGGGGTAACTAAAACCATACCCTTTAAAATTTACTATTTCCGAGAAAGTTCCCTCTAATAGAAAGTTTCCTCATATAAAAACTTTCCTCATATAGAAATTTTCCCGACATAGAAACTTTCCTCATTTAGAAAATTACCCAAATTAGAAACTTTCCAAATTTAGAAACTTTCCTAAAATAAAAATATTCTCAAAATAGAAAGTTTCATCATCAGCATTCAAAATTTTCTCAAAACAATCCCTAACAAAATCAATCTCATGTTTCAGATGTCAAACATTCAGAAATGTGAATTCGAGGCCCTTCACGTCTCCGGGGATAACTACCTCGAGTGGGCCCTAGACATGCGCTTGTTCCTTGCATCGAAAGAACTCGATGCGTGTATTACCGACGGTAACACCGCATCCCGTAAGGGACAGTCTCAGGCGATATGTCACATACGCCATCATCTGGCCCCGAGCCTTAAGCAGCAATATCTCACTCTTGAGAATCCACTTGAATTGTGGCAAGCGCTGAAAAAGCGATATGACCATCAGAAAATGGTCCAGTTGCCTCAGGCAGATTTCGACTGGAAGAACCTTCGGTTCCAGGACTACAAATCCGTAGATGATTACAACAACGAACTCTTTCGTATTGTTGCCATCCAGAAACTCTGTGGCGAGGATGTGACAGATAATGATCTCCTCGAGAAAACATTATCCACATTCAGCACAGAGAATGTTGTGCTCCAACAACAATACCGTGCAATGAAACACACATTGTACGAAGACTTGTTGTCCTGTCTTCTCCTCGCTGAGAAGAATAACCAGCTGCTTATGAGGAACAGCGCTATGAGGCCCCCGGGATCGGCTCCTGTCCCAGCTTCTCGTCAAGAGTCCTACCATGTTCAACCCGATAGATCCTCAGATCACCGCCGTGGACGTGGTAATGGACGTGGTAATGGCCGAGGACATGGACGTGGAAGACGTGGACGCGGACACGGTCGTGGCAACCGACCTAACCTCAGTTATGGTCCTGGTCGTGGTCGAGGCATCACCAAGCCGACCCGCTACACCAACCCCGATCACTCTGCTTGTACCAGATGTGGGATGTTCAACCACCCAACAAAGCAATGTCGCACCTCCAAGATCCACTGCGATCTATACCAGAAGTACGGAAAAGCTCCTGCTGAAGCCAACATGACTCAGCCAGTCGATGCTGCTAACCTGGAAGGTGACGACCTCCTTGATGATGAGAACACCACAAACGAGCAGACCGACCCCATGGACTATGAAACAGCTGATCTCCTCGATTAATTCAATCATCTGAAACTCTGATACAATTTGATTTTGTTC
>NW_006256895.1:8972221-8973311 GCF_000478725.1 Eutrema salsugineum
GAAATCCTGCCTGATCGCCCTTTCATATTTGCTGATACTATAAGATTAAACTCGACAAATGCTGGATCCGATGAAAACCCATTTAATTCAAATCTCGATTGATATACAGAACCTGTATTATTACCGAATTGGAGTAACCTTTGAGGAACCTTTCCTTTTCCCCTAAAGGGATCAATCGAGAATCTTCCACTCTTTATTTGAATCCCCGCCAATAACTGAAACCAAATTTCCTCTGATCTGAAGGAGATACGCACACCTGTATAATCTGTAGAATAGCAAAACCCGATCCTCATCCCACCAGTTTTCAACCCCAGTTTGTGAAATGAAATCCCCAAATTTTAGATCTTGCAATCCTTGACCGAAATCTGCTTTCAACCGTAGATGGACCGCCGTATCAAATCCGAGAATCCATCAACCTTCGATCCTCATTGCCAGAAACCCATAATCTTTTGTCGGATTGAAAATTGGCAGAGAGAAACTTTGGTACTCTAGAATTAGCTAACCTATTTGTTTTGCCAAGAACCCAATTTATTTTCTTTATCTATTCTTCCTTTTAGAGTTTTGTGCAGTTTTCAATTTATGGTTTTATTTGCACTAATCTAAAGGTATGTTTTTCTTGGTATGGTATTTTGAATCCCACATGAGAGGAGAAGAGTTGGCAGGCAGCAGAAAGTGTTATCGGTTAGTTGAGTTTTCTCTATTTGTAATGTGTTTTTTTGTAGTTGTTTTGACATGTCTGATCAGTTGATCGGTCTTTGTCCTATTTTTATGTTATTTGATTATATTCTTTTAGTTTGAAATGTTGAGTGTATTGTTTGATTGTTGCTGCAGTTTAAAATCTAATTCTGTAGTTGTGTCGTTTTTAGGTTGCAGAGAAACAAATGATTGTAATTTCTAATAAAAAAACAAGAAAATTTTGGTAATATCTAGAATTTGTTATAACACATATCATATATGGACTCTTATACCGGCCTACTGCGCCCATCAGGACATTGTACTTAACCTAGATTCCCTATGTACTTTATATATACATTCCAGTGATTAATAAAGTTTCTAAGTTTTCACAACACATTATCAGCACGATAAGGTG
>NW_006256895.1:8974534-8976463 GCF_000478725.1 Eutrema salsugineum
TTTTAACGGGTTTGACTTTTATGGGTTGTTTCATGATATCAAATTCCTTTGTTTTATATATGCCATTTGTTTTTTTTTTAAGTTTTTGTTTCGTACCCTTTGCTTTAGGTTTAATTTCTAGTATTGTTCTTTTTTTTTCTGTGTGAACTATATCTATTAATGTTCTTGATTGCTTTCTTTAAAATGTTTTTTTTTGTTAATAATGATGTGTTTTGCGTATTTTTGTTATCTCTTGATTTCGTCATTGGACATCTTCGATCAACATGGTATGTTTCTAATTCTTTTGTTTGTTAATTTGTTTTGTACGTCATGTGTGTTCTTCCTTTTTGTGTTCTTTTGTTTGTTTGGTGAGTAAATTTGCAAGCATATGTTTTGTAGGTCTACGATTTGCTCCAAGATTTTCCATAAATGATTCACGTATCTGTTTTTCTTTTTGTTGTTTTGTTTGTTTTCTTTTAATTTATATGCTTATGTACATAGACTATCTTAAAAAAGAAGAAGAAACAGATCATGTCTCATAATTGGGATCTATTTTTGTCGTCGTCAGAAGCTATAACTCTTCTGTTTCGATGAGGATCCTTCTCTGCTCTATAGCATCAGTGGAGACAGTAATAGAGAGAATAATAGAGACAAGTAGTCTTCTTCTTGCAACGAGCTAAGATTCTTGTAATCTTTCACCAATACTTGGTCTTCCCTTCCCTATCTTGATCATGTATTTTTCACCACTACAAGGATGTCTCGAATCACAATATCAAAAATTTCCTCTGGTGTTAGGGATTTTCCAGAATCTTCACAATTCCTTAAGTAGTATGTCTATGGAGATCTGTCGCAATACCATCTTCGTCTCTTTCTCTCATGTTTTTGTTTTCAGAGGTAAATACAACAAGCTTCTTCAACAACAATACCAAGGTCTTCTTAAATCCAGAAAAAGGTAAATGACTAAATTCAATGATTAAATCCATGTCTTAATTGAAAGGTTTCTTTTAGAATTATGTCTATCGAAAAATGTCAGATGATGTTAAACAGAGGTCTTTTTTAATCTTATTTATGGTTGACAAGGTTTTTTTTAGGGTATCAACGTGTATGATAATGGAAACCCACCTCTTAAGGAATATTCGTTAGATTATGTAATCTTGGTTCGGTGATAGATGCGTAGACTTGCTTTATAGAGTAACTCATTTTTTCGGCTAAGATTAAATTTGTAATCAGGGTGAGTCTCATTCCTTGAAACCCTACAAGCATCATTACTGACGCCTACAAAGCCTGAAAGACTCTCCTCTTTGATTTTCAGTCAAACATGCTTTTTAGCTCAGCTTCCTCTCATCTGACCTTCCGTGCGGTAATTACCAAGCACAATCAACCTCCGCAACTTAGAAAAAGCTAATAATTGTTGCCTTTTATGTAAATCATTCACATGGGGATTTTTTTTTTTAAAATTTGCACAGATCGAAGAGGGTAATAATCACTCATTGAGTTCATAAGAACCAATTTATTATGGTTTGTGTGCATCTTTTATGTTCTTTGAATATTAATCTCAAGTTGTTTTTCTTAAACTGATTGTAAGATTTTAGCTTTATTAGCCAGTTTGTTTGAGCTGCAGTGAATGCATCGTATTATGGTGAATTGGAAATCTATTATATGTTGGTAGTTACCTCTTCAGTTATATCATATGAGTCTTTCTTGGAACATGCAACACATAAGAAGGTATCTAAATTTATCGTATGTCTTATTTTGTTCACATGTCGGATGTTAAAACATTTTTATTCAGTTGCCTTTTTCTTTGTAGGTTTGTGTTTTCTACTTTGGTTCTCTCAACTTTTAATACAGTCTGGAAGG
Organism: Eutrema salsugineum; assembly: GCF_000478725.1. Classification (NCBI taxonomy): domain Eukaryota; kingdom Viridiplantae; phylum Streptophyta; class Magnoliopsida; order Brassicales; family Brassicaceae; genus Eutrema; species Eutrema salsugineum. The sequence continues at coordinate 8,976,371 of NW_006256895.1, forward strand.
GTCTCTTAACTACGCTTCTAACATTACCCTGTTTGAAATGTTTTCATATTATATCCAGCTTCCTTTTATGTGTTCTTACATGCCGCTAATGAC
>NW_006256895.1:8977265-9069166 GCF_000478725.1 Eutrema salsugineum
GACGATGAAAAATGCAACATACAAGCAAAAAAAACAATCAAAAGATAAAGAAGCGGAAGAATACATAATGAGATACAGAAAGAGTCATAGACAGAATGCAAATTGGAAAAAGCATATGTGAAAAAACTGAAAGAAAATAGAAGTCGAAAAACAAAATTGATAAAGTATGAGAATGTGAAGATGAGAAATGAAGGTAAGAAAATTCATGAATAAGATAGATAATACAAAATAAGAAAGAAGAACAAAAGTAAGGAGATAAGGAAGTTAAAGAAGCTGAAGAAAAAAATATCAAGTTCACTTAAATATAGAAAAATGTGAAGATTATGAATTTAAATTTAATTAAAACAATAGATATGAAGAAGAAATGAAGTAAAAATTGGGGGAAAAAAAGGTTGGGGATATGAGGATGGAGACGATGAAAAAAAAAACCCAAATATGAGTTATAAATGTAGTTTAGTATTTACTTTATTTGGCGATTGCGATATTTAGAAAAAATAATAATATTGTATTAATAGTTCCAAACTCTGATATTAATGGATTAAAAGAACTATTCTATATTTATTGTAATTGCATGAGTATACAATGAAAACTAATATATATACTCCTTCAGTTTTATCATTTTTATAATTTCATTTTTTACAATGAAAACTAATATATATTTGGTTATAATGATATTGGATCAAAAATTTAGATTTGTAAAAATATAGAAAACTTAATACCTGCGCAATCAACTACCATATGATGCCTCTCTTTCGAATTTGATTGGCGCGAATAAAAACGAATTATATTATCTCTATTTCCTTCAAAATAAAAGAATGATAAAAAGATTTAAAGTATATGTACCTTCAAATTTATATCAATTGAACATCGGTCAAAAATAAATTTTCTATCAGTGATTTATAATGAATGTTTGTAAAAGTCTTTTAAAATTTTTAATTTTGAAATAATCTATCAACAATATAAAGAGTACAAAGAGTGATGAATTTTAAAAATAAATAATTGTATGACATTGTAAAGTAATTATGTCCACGCGCAGCGGTAGCCACCTAATTATAAAACTAAAACCAAACAAACATTAAAAAAATGCAACAAGATAATTAATATGAACATAGTGTAAATTTAAACAATAGTCTAATATCCAAGAAGCTCATACTGAATTTCGAAATATAGTAATTGATAACCTATGATCTGAATATACTAATTCTGAGAATAAATAAGATGTAATTTATTTTTATACTATTTTTAAATTTATCTATTGTGATCTAACATTTAAGTCAGAATTAATCAGTTATAAAAATAATTAATATTCATCAGATCTATAAAAATAAATAAAAATAAATCAAATAATATACAAAATATTAAAGAACATTTTATTTAGTATGCGATTTGTTGTGGTGGTTGGAGTTAAAAAAAATGGGATAATATAACACTAAATTTGGTGTGTGTTTTGTTTTGATAAATCCAAATATGCTGGTTTTGTTGGAGTTGCTCTAAATAGCCTTTTATTTGTGCATTAAGTTAATAAGACACCCTTTATCAAATGAAGAAAAACAAGACTATGGTTATTACATACAAATCTTTCTTTCGTTTAAAGATGGCCATTGTTACGACTTACGAAGTAAAAAAAAACAACTAACAATAGTTATTTTGCGCCATTTTAAATATCTCAGAAGTAAGTAACAGCTCGTTGTTGCCTGCGTTAAGTGCGTTACGACAAGGCATACAACATCTTACATCTGCTAAACCGACTCGATGATTAAGTTATTCAGCCGCGCGGAAATAATAGAATGGCAGACCGAATAGCCCAGAAGACTTTTTCTTTTTTGAATAATGTCCCTAGGTTGTATTCTTTGATGCCTAATTGGATTATCAGCTATGTTGAGGATGATAAGAAAGCTTTGTAAAATTCAGTTCGATAAATAAGAGTCAGTCGTTATTTTGCACTATCAAATTTTCAATTAACTAATTCGGTTCGGATATCTAGTTTTCACCCAGGAGGCCCGGGTTCGATTTGGAAACGGAGTCTTTTGTAAATCTTTTTAAACATATTTCCAACATTTTCCTCGTAACATTCCTTTTACGTCGTAAAATCCTAACCAACGATTTATCTTCTCGAGCTGCGGATAATCTAAAGAGCAGAAAATATAATTTGTTTAATGAAGTTGAAAGCTCGATTGTGCCTAAGTAGAAAGGAGAACAATTCTTAGATTAACAAAATGTTTATGCATAAACACAAATATTTCTTTCCTACTACTTCAACAAATTATGTTCTTAAAACAGTAAGTAGCAATTATGAACCACGCGACAAGTAGTAGCGAGAACGAGCATAGACCAATCAGGAACGGCCACCCGACGAGTGATACCCCCAAACAAGTAACCAAAGCACAGGGCAGAAATGACCGGACCACCGATGACACACTGACCCATTTCCCTTTCATCAAAATCAGAACAGCAACATTCACCATCTTCCACTCCATTGAACCTCCATAGCAAAGCCGGTTCATACAGTTAGCAACAAACGAATGGCAGTTACATGTGAAGAGGTTGTAGGTCCTATGCTCACAGCTACGTGCGCTCGTGCTCAGTGCATCGTCCCACGTAACCGCTGTTCCAAACTCTGTGTGTTTAAATCCATACTTGCAAGTGTGCCCACCCAAGTTTCGTGGTAAGCAACACTGCAAAACAAAAACACGCACACACAAACGTTTAATACAGTGAACATCTCTAATCACAGTTCCATGAACTACCATCCATGTTTTAGCAAGATAACAACAGATACCTGAGTTCGATCGAGTTGGAGATAGCGAGCAGGAGGACCGAATGCGAAATCGTCGACATTGATGAAGTTAGAGCCAGCGAAGTCCAAAATGACTCCATCTTCTCTGCAAAGTCCAACATGGCCAATGAAAGGAGCCAACCAAGAGACAACAGGGAGAGGAGTCCAGACTATACAGCAAGGGAATTTTCCTTTTTCCGGATCAATCTCACATAGAGGCCATAGATCATCATCTTCTTCTTCGATTGTGGATGGTGTAGATCCCGCTTCTTCAACATCATAAGTTCGTTTCAGATCCATCAAAGGAACTCTTCCACGGGACATTTAGATTGTTTTTGCAGATTCCAGGAAACGAACCAACCACACCACTAATACAAGAGCAGTCTCATCATCAGCCACAAGAAAGAAAAAAAAAAGAAGCAAAGTTTAACACCTTTTATCAAAATTCAAAGCCTTATTGAAAACCCAGAGAAAATGCATGAAGCAATTTGATTCTTAAATCTGACAATCTCCCAATTTGGTTCCTTTAATTCAATTTCGGGGATGAACAGCATTGTGTGTTTTTTCTTTGGTAAATTTCAAAATCCCATCTAGTCATTTCCATGGAAACCCAAGATCTAAACACAGAGAATCACGATAAGAAAATAAAACGGAAAAAGGTATAAATCAGCAGAAGCAAAGGATAATGAAAGTCGAGTGTCTTTCAATTTCACCTGTCAACGACGCCGACGCCGACGCCTTATGGATCAACGCAGAGAAACAAAATCACCGAAAGCTCAAAGGAGGAGAAAAAAAAACAGATGCTTTTTGGGTTTTAGCAACAAAAGAGGAGATTTTTTTCTAAAAGAGACGTTTCTTCTAGTTCTAGAAATTTATTGAAGATGATGGAGCAAGGTGCAATGAACCCTGTATGTTTTCTACTTTTCTCAATTACTGAGCAATTTAATTTATTAATATGAAGTGGGATAAAATAAGTATTTAAAAAAATATATATATAAGAAGAGAAAGCCTCACTCGGGAAAAGAGCAAAAACTAACCCAAACTAAATTTGATGTGCCGAAAAAAATTCGAACTAAAATACGGTGCCAATAACTATCTAAATTCCAAAATAATTCAAATTTCTTATCCAAACTCTAATATAAATGTCAAAATCTACCTTGACTAATATAAGCCTTACTCACTATCCCTCTCATTTTCTTCAAATAAAAAGATTTTACTATATGAAAAAATAATAAGTGAAATAAACAAAAACACAACCATAAATCTTTGGATTGGGATTTGTTTCTTGAATCTTTTGAAACAAACAAGGGAACTAATTTTTATTTGTTGGAGTGTTAGGAAAGAGGATCCACATTACTCATACGTAGGTTTAGGCTACTCTTTTTTACTGCAAACTTGTTCATTTTGGAAAGCACTTTCACTGTGTTTGTAATATTTTGTTCTCTGTTGTCTGACTATTTTGATGTCAATCATACGAAATATAATGTAAAACATACAAAAAGTCATATATATGTCATATTTGGTTTTACTATTTGAATTCACAGTCAAATAGTGTAAGTATGTGAAATTTCTAAGAGTTCACATTGAAAAATGTGAAAATTGTTTTCAATATTTGAATTTTGAATATCCCTGGAGCGACCAAAAATACAGAAAACATAATTTTGGAAATCTATTTTGATGAAACGGTAGATGGTTCTGAACTCAAACCATTTAGCATTGGTAATAGAGTTTTTATAACTTTTTGTTTGTGGTGATCTTGTTGTTGTAACTTGTGAGAATATATTTGGGAGAGATCAACCCGTATTGATGGCCCTGATGGGTTAAGGCTGTAGGTTTATGTTTTTTCCTGTAGAATTTAGATTTTATAGCTTTTAAATTTTGGCTCTGGTTTTCAAAAATAAAACCTTGACTGAACAAGTGATTTTTTTTTTTGAGAGAGGAATGAAAGAGAAATTGAGTGAGAGCTTAAAATGTGTGCTCTAGATAATATTCTTTCTACGAGCAAAAAGAAGGAAAATAAATATTTTTGGCTGTGAGTAAAGCTAGAGCTTGATTGGATTAGTTCAAAAGTGTTATCCAAATCATTAGATCTGCAACACGAATCAAGTGAGCAAGTGTGCAACACAAGGAAGTCAAGAACGCGGAAAAAAAGTGCAGATACAGCAAGATGACGTGACGTGGATCAATAAATGTATGAAGAGGAAGCTGATGTGGCGACGACTAAATGGAGTAGGAAAGAATCTTATGTGGGTGACTGGGTGTCAAGAATGGTCTGCAGGATCTAGCTATGGAGATTTGAATATCTCAAGAATGTGGAAAGTGGATATACTCTTGCTTACTTATGTAAGATGAGAAGAGGTATATATACTCAGAGGCTTGGCCTAGATTAGGTTAGCCGTCTATGAGAAGAGAATAACAAGAGTTTAAAATTTAGGGTTCTTGGTGAGTGTTCATTCTTGAGTGTTACACAACTATAGTTATGGTAAACCTTGGGTAGATTAAGAATTTGTCAGTGTTATTGATGTATGTAAACAAAGTCTGATTACACAAATCTTGTAAAGATTGTTTAAGTAATTTCTAATAAAGGCAAAAGTTAGTTTGCAATATCGTATTCTCTCTATATTCAACTCTCTGTATTATAGGTTTTACTAAAAGCTGTAGAATTTTTTTGGGCTGTGTAAAATTCCTATAACACATTTGCCAATCAATCCCGATATCTTTTGATTCAGTGTTTATAGTTTATTATATGTGACGTTAGCAATATCAGATGTGATCACAGATAATCAGAAGAGAAAAGTTGGCAACTGAAAATCAGATTCTTCGTTCCTTCTTTTACGTGCAATGATAGATACATAGTTATGTTATGGCTGGTTTTCCATATAGGGGAAACTCCTTTCTATAAGTTGACGCCAGAGAAAAAAAGAGGTAAAATGTAGACTTCACATGGCAATGCAGAATGAATATTGACATAATGATTCTCGAATTTGATTTGCTAATTTTTATATAGAATATTGTTGGTAAATCTAAAGTCTCTTGAAAGAGAATTTGAGATTTTTTTTTTTGGATTACTGGTTGTTCTTCGTTGTGTCCTCTCACAGAGTCAGTAACATTTGGTAGATTCGGAACCTCTACAATGGGACAAATGGCCAGCTTTCACTCTGAACCGTTACTTGGATATCGAAAACTCTGAATAGTTTGGACTGTTTCATGTTCGTCACAGATATCTATCTAAAGAGCCTTTGCTTTGTAAATAACCTATCTAAAGAGCCTTTGCTTTGTAAATAGCCTATCATCGTCAAACACTTGTGTTGTGAAATCAAATTCTGTCAAATCTTTTCTTTGTTTCGTGTGGTTTTTCCTTAACAAACGAAAGCTTTTTTGGGTCTAACTTTTCCTAGTTGCCCCTTCGATTAGAGAATGAAGCAGCATCTCTTGGATTCAACCCAATCTATGAATTGTCCATTATTCACTCGTCAACCTCTTCCACATCAAAAGCATTGAATGTGTCTAACTGAGTATGTTCTTGTGTTATCCTTGTGCTTACATCAGCACCACTCCAACCTTTTACAATTTCTCTTTTTAGCCTTGGTTCCACGAGATATTGTTTGTTTAACAGGAAGCTCTTCATGAATCTTCCCGGCTGAACAGGGGTGGATCTAGAAAAAAAAAATTAGTTGGGAGCATAATTTTATAAATAAGAAAAAATTTAATTGGATAACTTTATTTTAATCACTAAGTTAAAAATATTTTAATTAAAAGTATCTAAATTATTTAAGAAAAAATAAATAAAAAAACAGTTGGGAACACATGACCCTGTCCCGACTTCACTCCCTCCGCGCCCCTACGGCTGAATATAAGCCTATAGGGTTGATGATTAGATCGAGCAGCATCACAATTTCAAATAATCCACATTTGTTTTGTAAAATATATTATGCTAATCTTGATTTTGCATTGCCATGTGAAGTCTACATTTTACCGTTTTTTTTCTCCGGCGTCCACCCAAAACAAGGAGTTTACCCATTATGGAAAATCAGTCATAATACAACTATGTATCATTGCATGTACAGGAAGGAACGAAGATTCTAATTCTCCTTTGCCAACTTTTCTCTTGTGATATTGCTAAGTCACCTATAATAAACCAAACACCATATCAAAAGATACCAATAGGGTTAACTCTTCCAAAGATATTCTTGGCATTAGTCAACAAGATCACCATAAAGAAAGAGTTATAAAGACTTATTTTTATTTTTTGGTGTTGTGCAGAATTTGTTTTTAAACAGCTATTATTATAAATTATTGAACAACTGATTCATTGTATTTGTCTTTTTTTTCTTCTTTTTGTATTTTTTGATTTTATTAGACTTCTTCTCTATCTTCATAATCTCATATTTTGTTATCTTCATCTTTCAGTCTCCTCCCTCAATATCTTCAACGTCTTTATCTTCATATTTTCCAAAATTTCTCTTCATCAGCTTTATATGTTCTTCTTCCTCCTCTTCTTCTTTTTCTTTAGGTTTTTCTTCATTTTTTTAAATTTTGTTTTGTCTCTTATTTTTACTTATCTAGTGTATGTATTCTTTTTTTTTTTACTTCGTCTTCATCTGCGTCATTCTCTTTATATTTTGATTTTTTTTCTTTCTCCTATATTTTTCTTATTTTTTCATTGTTCTTTAAGTGTTTTTTTATCAACATCGTTTTCTTTAACTTCTTTTTTTTTCTTTCAGTTTTTACTCTTATTCTTCTTGATGAAAATAGTAATTATAAAAGTGTGTCATTAATTGAATAATTAATTTTAGTGTTTTTTTTAATAAAAAAATCATAGTTATTTCAAAGTATATGAATTAATTGAGTCATTAACTTTAGTTTTTGTTTTGGTTTTTTGATGTGGACACTTTAAATGAAGAGAAAACTCTTTAGTCCGAACCATTTACCATTTTTATCAAAATTAACTTCCTAAATTATGTTTTCTCTATTTTTTTCGTTTCAAGGTCTTATCGCCATTCTCATATTATTGACACTACAAGAAAACATGCCATATTCTTATGAAAACATTTGGTAAAAATATTTTTAACCAATTTCTTACGCAATTATGACAAAAATAAAATAAAAATGGTAAAAAATTGGTAAGAACTTTTCTTCGAAAAGAAAATGGAATTGGATCTACCAAGTGATAAGAATGCCTCTGAGAACTGCCCGAGCTAGATGACAAATCTGAGCTGGAAGATGTTTGCTTTGACCGTTAAGAGTAAGTAACCCGTTCAAAATGGTAGAGTATATCCAACCAGTAACCTACCAAATTTATATTTGTAGAAAATTTGGTCAGAATTTGGTAGGAAAGTGGTAGGGTCTAATTGACTAGTGGAAATTTCGTAGGAAGTTTTCCTACGGATTTCCTACAAAATATTGTTTGTAGAAAAATCATAGGAGTTCTGTAGGAACATATGTCTTCTAGTTTGTCCCACATCGAAAATCTAAGATATTGATGAAGAAACTGCACTATAAATAGAGAAAAAATAAAAATTTCTACGAATTTCCTATAAAATATTGTTTGTAAAAAATCATAAAAATTTTGTAGGAAAATATGTCTTATGATTTGTCCTATATCGGAAATCTACGATAATTTAGATGAAGAAGCTGCACTATAAATAAGAGTCCTCAACTTCTCTCTAATTAATAATTACTCAATCTAGTTCTAGGTTCACAGTAATTAATGAACTTATTTTGTTCTATATATATTTTATTAATCGAATTTATAGTTAATTCATATTTTAATTTAAATTAAATTCTGATATTAATTTTATTTTTGATTTTATAAAATTATTTTTATTATATTGGTAAGAAATTGGTAGGAAATTGGTAGGAAAGACTAGTAGAAATTTCGTCAGAAATAAGTAAGTAATATTTTGTAGGAAATTGGAAGGAACACAAATCGAAGAAAAATGGTAGTACTATGGTAGGAAATTTTCAACCAAAATCCTACCATAATTTCCATCGAAAGTTTCCTCCAACATTTTCTTAAGAAATTTCCTATCATTTTTTTACCTTTTACAATTTCTGATGGCTGATTTCCTTTGACAAAATTTCGTAGGAATTTGGTAAAAAAATTTCCTATGATTTTTCGACGATATATTATGTAGGTTTTCGGCATGTTTTCTTGTATCATGTTACTTTTCACACTAGACTTTAGATTTATCAAGTTAAGTTTATCCCAAATAACCTTCTTTACCTGGAAATTTAATTACATATTAGCAATTTTTTCTGTCCTCCAACAAGCAAACAAAACTTCTACTAGTGTTCATAAATCCCTTAAATTAATTTCATATTATTTATTTCTACTTTGATTTTTGGTTTAAGCCGTTGCCAACCTACACATATTACTTAAACTAGTAAACTGGCCCATGCCTAGCGCTGGCTGCTATGCTTTTGTTGTTTTTGTATTTTTGTAAAATTATTGGTAGCTACTCTTATTGGCTTATGAAAAATAGTTCAAACTTATAAAAAGTCAATAATATATAGGAACACCAACAACAAAAATATGAAACTTACATTTTGAAAGGGTTCATTAGGTTAGAAAAAAAAACCAAAAGCTCTTAAGAATATAGCTATGATAAGTGGGTATTCACTTCTTTTTTTGGTTTTTTAGCAACAAAGGAGACAAAAAATTCTTTCCACCAACAACGCGAGTCTGGATCCGGAGAGAGAGTAGTGATGTCACCAGTTTTATCTCTTCTGCAAGAGGAAAAAATAGTTGGACTATACTCTTTATTCAAGTTCTATTTACTGCACATAAAGTTATCCCACATATTTAATTTTTTTGCATTACTTGCAAACTATTAATTAGTTGAAACTTGTATTAGGAACAAAAAACACTGATATTTTTCACGTCTAATATGATTTGAATTGTGAAAAACTATCCCAAAATCTTTCAAACGTCAATAGTGATACAAATAAAATAGGAAGTCTATTTTTGTTATTATGTCTATTTTAAAATTAAGAACAAACTCTCATTTTTGAAAAGATTAATTAACAAGCATTATTTCAAAATCCAATAACCAATTAACCTCTTAAACATTCACTCTCATGAGCTAAGAAGGCTAATCCTAAGCAGAAACAAGATCACACAATCACTACTTTTTTTACGTCTAGACCACTTAAGCAAGATTAACCCACTCTCATGGTCTTAATCACTTTGCTAATCATCATTATCAAAATCTAATTTTCACTAGTGAAAAATGATTTAATGATGATAAAAGAAGATAGATTCCAGATGAAAAAAGAGACTAGATTACATTTAAATTTAAAGAAAACTATTTAGAAGGTCTTGTTTCCCAAAGGGGGAGGTTTTTTAAGAGAAAACAAAACCATACATAAAATTAGGCCAAAATACATTATATAGAGAGGATCAGGTCGGTGGTCAAAGGTGCATTAAGTGGTCTACACCGAGTGAGTGACAGGTCACATTACAGTCGGTGCTGGCGTCAGTGTGATGTGGTTCAGTCCGCGTGAAGAAGTTCTCGGCCGGTGCTGCACTCGGTCCTGGCCTCAGTGTGTAGTTTGTGTGTGTTAGGCCTTGACACTGAGCCTGGCACAGAGTGGGACACCAAGGTGGTGAGGAGACAGGACAGGAGAGGGTGCTGGTGAGGTCACTCGGTGTTGCACTCGGTGTGGGCGGATATGTTCATGCTCATTCAGTCATAACTTTTGCGCCACTGATAAGAATGACTTGAGACCCCCGCTATTGCAAAAACAGCTCGATTTTCAGTAACTCTCATGAAAAACTCTAAGACTGGATCGGTGTGTAAGCCTTCCGTTCTGCTCGATCTTTGAGCAGCATTGGCAGAAGTGATTTTAGGCCGAGAGACACATTTCATGTGAAAACGGGTGTAACTTTCAGACCACTGATCAGAATGCCTTGCAACCACTTCCATTAGAAAGGTAGTTTGATTTCCAAAAATTTTTTGAAGAGCTCCAAGGCTTGATATGCACACCGAATGTAGTACCCAAGCTGGCACCGGTCTTGGGCGTTCTTGGCATTATGGTGAGGCTGCTCGGTGTTGGCCTCAGTTTCAGGGTCGGTGTAGGTGAAATCCCTTGAGTTATAAAAAAACCTCGGCCACAAGCTTTTCACTTTCGTTAGATGCTTTCCTTTGGTCAAGACTCAATGATCTTTGGCTCCATATCTCCATAAGTCTCCAAATGTCTCCAAGAACCTGATTTAGACTCCAAAACAATGCAAGACACACTTGGACTCTATGCAGACCTATTTATACTAAAACAATACCTAAAACTCTAAGAATGCATAAGAAAACATATGAATGGGACTCAAAAACTAAACTAAATTTATGTTAAAATGATGTAAAATGTGAGTATATCAATGTGGGCAACAGGCTCCCATTGGTAAATTTCTGGTGAGAATCCATGCGCGAGAGAGAATGTAGCAGACCGATGATATTGAGTTGGAGAGAAAGGCGGCGGAGAAGGAGATCACGTGAGCAGGTTGTCGAGAACAATGGGTGTAGCAGTGGTGAAGAAGGTGGAGCACGACATGACTTCTGATAATCATTTAAAATTAAAATTCAGATAAAATCAAAGCCACATACACATTGACAGCTAATACTTAAGAAAAACCCTAACTACATAAAAAAAAAGAAGAATGCACTTTTAGATACGAAAATTTGAAGAACAAAACCTATATTTATACCTACAAACCAAGTAAGTGTTTCAGCTATTTTTCTTTCTTTCACAAATACCTAAATCAGCCAGCTCTCCGAAACACAAAACCGATAATCGATAAAAAGTATAAGAAATTAATAATCGGTATTCCAATTGGAGATCAAACCAATTAAAAACATGATTTTGACTCGTTACGATTTTGGTTAGGTTTAAATAAATTTGGTTCGTTTTGAGTGAATTTTGAACAAATCGAAACAAAATTTGATTTCAGTTCATTACGATTCTAGTTTAGTTTAAATAACTTTGGTTCGTTTTAAGTAAAGTTTAAATCAAATAATTGGAGAATGTTAATTTTTCTTTATGTTCTGTTTTTAAATTTAAATCAGTTTGTTTTAATTAAATAACAACACGTTAATGAAATATAGGCAACATTACTTTTAAATAATGACACGTAAGCAAAACATGAAGCCGACACCATAATCAAAACTAGATCGGTTTGCTTTAACTTAAATTACGACACATAAGCAAACTTTAGGCATCATTCTTTTAAATATTGACAAGTAAACAAAACGCTTTAAATTTCGTTTAACACCTCAACGAATTACTAGACAATTAAATGTATTGATTGATCGGACTAGATTATAAACAAGATTTCATATTGTAATTAACTTTGAATTTTTTTCAATATCACATAATCCCAATCGAAGGTTATAGTATAAGAATGTGGAACATAAGGTGATGTATTTTTATTAGATAAATGAGGGAGAATTTAGGACTACGTTATGTACATTGTACAGAAAGCGGAAAGTGATGATGAGATTGTGAACTGAAGAGAATTTAGGACTACGTTTTGTCATCTAACAGATTTTTTGTTTCTGAATCCGGTGCGAACTGCCTCATAATTGGCTTAATTTTAAGCAGAAACTGCAGCTGCAGCTGCAGCCTGTTCTTCGTTTCCCGGTTGGAGAGTGCACACCAGATTACGGTCTCCATACACGTTGTCCACGCGCCCTGTTTCACACACATTTTATATTTTGATAGGAAGTTATAAATAATCAAAGATTTTTCTCAGTGGAAGCATGAACTTATAAATAATCAAAGATTTTTCTCAGTGGAAGCATGAACTTATAAATAATCAAAGATTTTTCTCAGTGGAAGCATGAACTTAAACCAATTTTTTTATATAATCCAAAACTTTGTACAAAAATCAACGTCTTGAGCAAAAAGAAGTTTCGACTTTTTATTTACCAGAAACCCCAACAGTTTGGTTAAGAAAAATTCGAGATTAAACAGCTTAATAAAAAACGTTGAGCATGTTTTTTTATTTCATTAGAAAGTGGTTTTTCGTTTGACCGAAATGTGAAAGTTGTAAAAGGTAATTAAATAGTCGCCCTAAATCCTAAATACTAAACTCTAAATCCAAATTTCTAAAGCTTAACCCCTAAAAAAAAAAATTTCAAAACCTTAAACCAAAAATTGAGTTCTTTTTTTTAAGTTTTAAAAGAATTAGCCTATTTTTGAAATATAAACCTATTTAGCCTAATTGTTCCAACTCTGAAATTCAGAAATCATATATTAAAAAAATACATTTTATTGTACTACAAAAGTTATAATGTTGATTAAAAATAGTTATTTGTTTGTATTTTATTATTAGTATTTATTTAAACTAAACCGAGCCGGAAAGAAGCTAAAGTACAGTGGAAAATTTTATCAAAACCGAAAAAGCCAAGAACCGAATTAAACCGAATGCTACGGCTAGTTTTTCAAGTTTTAAAGTACCTGTAGTTGGCCAGAACTTGGAGGAGCGGAGCCATGGAGCAGGGAAGGCTGCGTATTCACGGGAGTACGGTTTTTTCCATGTGTCAGCCATTAGCAATGAAGGAGGATGTGGAGCTCCCTGTGCGTGTTTAATTGTAAGGTCATTAGAATCAGACAATAGAAACAACTCGGAACTGAAATTGCAGTCTAATTTTTTTTTTTTTTACCTTGAGAACGTTGTTGTTCGGATCGGCGTTTCCTTTCTCAATCTGTGATATTTCTTCCCTGATCGAGATGAGAGCATCGCAGAACCTGTCTAACTCAGCCTGCAATATTAGGAAGCCATGATTAAGGAGTAAGAGCTTAGTGATAGAGAGATATGGCAATGCAAGGCATTATTATTTATTATTACCTTGCTTTCGCTTTCGGTTGGCTCGATCATAAGCGTTCCAGGGACAGGCCAAGACATTGTCGGTCCATGGAAACCATAATCCATAAGTCGTTTCGCCACATCCTCGGGTTCTATTCCAGCAGTGTTCTAAAGACATTGAACCAGAGGATTCATCATTTACCACCCAAAGAAGAGAGCAGTTACTCCAAAAGAAAAAGGAAAAAGAAAAATATACCTTGAATCCTCTCAAGTCAATGATAAATTCGTGGGCCACTGTTCCATTGACACCACGGAAAAGAACTGGATAGTGGTTCTGAAATTACAAGAAAGCATAAGTGAGGTTGCACAAGAGAAGAGACGTTAATTTTTCTTCAAAGAGATTCAAGGAGAAGAGAAGGTACCTCTAAACGCTTTGCCATGTAGTTAGCGTTTAAAATTGCAATCTTTGAGGCATCGGTGAGTCCCTCAGATCCCATCATCGCAATGTAAGTATAAGAGATTGGTAAGATAAGCGCAGACCCCCAAGGTGCTGCAGAAATGGTTCCCAATGGTGATGTATTCTCGGGTTCAGGGATACCACCGGTACGTATCTGTAGCAGAGTAAATAGAATCAACACAAGAACGCCGATAGACCAATCAATGGGAAAGATGAATTAACACTAACCACAGGGTGAGAAGGTAGGAATGGAGCCAAATGTTGCTTCACACCAATAGGGCCCATACCAGGACCACCACCTCCGTGAGGGATACAGAAGGTCTTGTGGAGATTGAGATGGCAAACATCCGCTCCAATGAAACCAGGGCTAGTCAAACCCACCTGGAAGCCAAAAAACATTCTCGAATTTGACAACTTTTGGATTCTTCAGTCAACATATAATCCGTACCAGCAGAGAAACCATACCTGTGCATTCATATTAGCACCATCCATATAAACTTGGCCTCCATTTTCATGAATTATATTGCAAATCTCGTCGATGCCCTCCTCATAGACTCCATGGGTTGAAGGGTATGTAACCTGATATTCAAACGGAATCAAAAAGTGGATTGACCCATAAATAGAAATGGTTTAGTGCTGAAAAGAAGCAAAAACATACCATAAGGGCAGCTAAGTTGTCCTTGTTGGCTTCGGCGGCTTTCCTCAACTCTTCAATGTTAATGTTTCCCTTGGCATCAGTTCCAACGGCAACAATTTTCATTCCACACATGGCAGCACTAGCAGGGTTTGTCCCGTGTGCAGAAACAGGTATGATGCACACGTTTCGGTGATGATCCCCTCTTGACTACATCATTCATTCACCCATTCACCAAATTTGTTGGAGTGCAAGTTCATATTATAAATAGGGAAACTGTAGTTAGATTTACCATGTGATATGCACGGATAACCATAAGCCCGGCATACTCGCCAGCAGCACCAGCATTAGGTTGCAATGAAAAAGAGTCAAAGCCAGTGATCGTGCACAAGAGCTCACCCAAATTCGTAAACATTTCCTATAAGTTGTCGTACAAAAAAATTAGTTCATGGTTCAACTTACAGACAAATAAGTCAAGTATGTGGCCTCACCTGGTAACCTTGAGCTTGTTCAACAGGGGCAAAAGGGTGCATGTTGGTGAAACTTGGCCATGTGACTGGCATCATTTCAGTTGTAGCGTTCAATTTCATTGTACAAGATCCAAGTGGAATCATGCTGTGGCACAATGATAGATCTTTCGATTGTAGCTTGTGGATGTACCTAAGCAACTCATGCTCCGTGTGATACCTAATCAAAGCGAAAAAAAGAATGTAAATGTGATGGTTTGATTGGCCATAAGGCATAAACGATCCAAGATTTGGAAAAGGTAACATACATGTTGAAGATTGGATGAGTAAGATAAGGGCTCTCTCTTGTTAGGCTAGAAGGAATAGAATTGTGAACTTCCGGTGCAAGAGACTCAGCCGTGAATTGAACCTTGTACATTGAAATAGGAGAAAACAATATGTCAAGCAAACATGGAAATAGAGTGAACAAGTGAAATATAAACAGGCAAAATAAATGGAAGTTAGCTAAGAACTCACGGGCTTGACGGAAGCAAAGACTTCGAAAAGTTTATCGACATCATCCAAGGTGGTTGTTTCATCAAAAGCAGCAGTAATCTTGAAGGACAAGAAAAAACACAATTTTCAATGTTAATAATCATATACAGAAATATTCAAAAAGAAACATATACGAAGAGACTCACAGTGTTGGAGTCCACAAGACGCAGATTTATCTCTTTTTTAGATGCTGCATCAACAATTGCAGTTGCATCTGAACACTTGATTTTCACAGTGTCAAAGAAGGGAAGATCTTGTACTTCTGCAGTTCCAAGTTTCTTCAATCCTAAGGCAAATACACCAGCAAGACCATGAACCCGTTGGGCCATTGATTTCAAGCCTTCTGGTCCATGGTAGACAGCATACATCGCAGTCATGTTTGCAAGCAACGCCTACAAAAAGGTAAACAGCAGGTGAAAACTTTTCGTCTTTGCCATTTGGTCACTTAGCTCTGGCTGTTATAAATACAAAATAATAAAGTAAAAGACTTCCAAAGTTGTGAGGTCCATTTTTACCTGAGCAGTACAGATGTTGCTAGTAGCTTTGTCCCTACGAATATGCTGTTCCCGAGTCTGCATAGCCATACGCAAAGCTTGCTTCCCCGAAGAATCAACACTAACACCAATGATTCGCCCAGGCATCATCCTCTTATACTCTTGTGAAGTAGCCAAAAACGCGGCGTGTGGACCACCGTAACCCATCGGTACACCGAATCTTTGAGCCGAGCCAACGACAATATCAGCTCCAAATTCCCCGGGCGGTTTCAACATTGTCAAGGCCAACAAATCCGTAGCCATCACAACCTTAACACCATTGGCATGAGCATTCTTCACAAACTCACCATAGTCCAACACTTCACCTTCAGTCCCTGGGTACTGAACAAGCACCCCACAAACATCCCCTGAGCTATAGTCGACATCTTTCAGATCAGCCGTGACGATTATCAAATCAAACCCATCAGCTCTAGTCTTGCAGACATCAATCGTCTGAGGATGACAATTACTTGCAATCACAAACGTCTTCTTCTTCCCCTTCTGAATGTTGTTACACATCGCCATTGCCTCCGCAGCTGCAGTACCTTCGTCGAGCAGCGACGCGTTCGACATGGGAAGTCCAGTGAGATCAGTGATTACCGTTTGGAAATTGAGCAGAGATTCGAGCCTTCCTTGAGAGATCTCAGCTTGATAAGGAGTGTATTGAGTGTACCAAGCAGGATTCTCCATTATATTACGCAAAATCACAGGAGGAACATGAGTGTTGTAGTAACCCATACCGATAAACGATTTGAATACCTTGTTCTTCGTTGCTAAATCGCTCATGTGCTCAATCATCTGACTCTCTGTTAATCCTCCGTCGAATTTCGAAAATTTCATCGAATCTAACCGAATCGATTTCGGCACGGTCGAATCAATGAGCGTGTTGAGGCTATCGAATCCGCAGTAATTCGCCATCTGAGTTTGTTCCTCTGGTGTGGCGGAGTTGTGGCGGCGCGGGAATGTGTCGCTTGGCTTCAACGCATCGACGGAGATTGACCTCGTCTGCTGCAACTGATGCCTCCCGAAACCGCCGGGATAAGCCGTCGATTCACGACGGTGGAGAAAGGTCGATACGGAGGAGACATACCTTGAAGGAACAATATGAGAGGAGGAGGATTCGACGTTACGGTGTCGTTTCGTCTCGTTAACGAGACGTTTCACGATTCCTCTGTAAGCAAGTCTCCTTGCACGCTCCATATCGAAGAAAATGCGAAGATGGAGAAGGAATCTGAGGGAGAAGACGCACTTCTGCAATGCCACTGCTTCTTGATAATATATATTATAGTTTTGAGGTGACTACATTTTAAAAATGTTTTTTTCTTTCTCTTTTTGATAAAATAAAAAAATGTTTTAAAAATGTTTTAAATTAATTATTTATGGAAAAGGAACAAAAAAATGTGACAATTTTGTGGCTCTGAGATCTGAAGGGGTTGGTGGTAGGGTAGCCACTGGATGGGCAACTATACGGAAAAAAAAAACAAAATCATTTGCATAGATTCCACGTATCGAAGCAATATCTTGAAAATAAAATTTATTTGTTTATACTATGGTTTTAAATCGTTACAGCAGTTTGAACTATTCATTTATTGAAATTATCGTATGAAAATATTTTTTCATGCAGTTACTGTGGTTACTAAACTTAGCAGAGGAATTGTATCGTATCATAACTTGATTGACTAACACTTTCAAAATATTTTAGTAGACTAGTAGTAAATAACTCTTTTGATGTGAACATTTATCTTTTAACCCTTTTATTTTTCTTAATGGTATCTACATTTTAAATCATTATTTTATTAATTTGTATTCTGTCAATATTTTCAAAGCGGTGATTTATTTCTTCGTCGACAATTTAGTTGATACTGAAATTCCTCAATCCTAGTAATAACGTCAATGAATATACTCAAACGACACATGTAATCATTACAATTTCTAGCTTACAAACGAGGTTTTATAGTTAGAGTTATTAGAGTTCAGATTTCTCGACGTGACAAAAATATGACTATTCAAATAAAAAAATATAATGGTGTTTTTTTTTTTTTTTTTTTTAAAAAAATATTATAAATCTCGACCCAAACCGAGAATTATATTGGAATTACAATTGATTTGAACCAGAAGCAAAAAACCAAACCAAATGCTCAAACGATCCGGCCAATTAGGCAGCTAGCACAGCCGGCTTGAATGATAGGAGCCCCTATCCACCGTCGTTAGGTCAAAACCAACCCCACAATACCACCATCGGCAAGCAGTACTATCCCTCCAAATCACCTCCTTGATTTCCGCCATGAAACAGCATCTCGTTTGGGGTTGACAAATTATGACTATTTTCCTCTGTTCTCCCACCGCCGTCCTCCAGCGCACGAAGCTTCAGAGAAGTCAGAAGTCTCGCTTTTCAGTGTTTTTAGTTTGTGTTTTACAGTGTGAATAGCAAAGTTTATAAAAATATTTAAAAGTTTCTAAAACTTTGAGATAGTTTCAGAAACATACATTTAAAGGTTGATGAAGATCAGGGTTTAAAATGGTTTGTAAAGTTTAGGTTGTTCAGATAACTTACTGTACACTAATCAGTTTGAGTTCACCAATCTTTGACTAAAAATTTAATATTAAGAGTTTATGGTCTATAGTTGATTGTTTAGAGTTTGGGTTCACCAATGATTGATTAGGATTTAGAGTTTATAGTTTATGGTTTAGGGTTTGACAACAACTTATGTTTTAGGGTTTGAGTTTATATTAAGTTTGGTTTCGATTATTGTTTTGGGTTCACTAATTCTTAAAAATAGCTAGTTATTATTTCTAGAAGTTTTTTTTTTGTATTTGAAACAACCGAAATTTTGAAAGACAAAAATTGGAACTCTAAAAACGAAGGTGAGCGTTTTCGTGAATTTCTTTAAAAATATGTTGATAAAGCACTTTTTGTATTTTTATCTAGCTCCCTCAACAAATTTAACTCTCTTAAAACCCTTAATAAATTTTGAAAAACAAACGAATAGAACTTTGCAGCTGTATGCAAAATGCTTTAACCTCAAGGAAAAATTGAGTGGAAGAGAATTGAAGTGGAAGTGATTGCGAAATGGGTGGACGAAAATTTGTCTTTAACCTTTTTCTTACAAACTACAAAGATATAAACAAATAAATATATAGACCCTAAATATATATTATAAACAGTTTACAATTATTTATGCTCACATAGTTAATTATAAACAGGTGGCAGCATGTGTTTCACAAAGAACTTATCTCATAAATGTATGGTTCCTTGCTTGTTCATCATTTGACAACGGAACCATCACCCTCCAAATATTGCAACTTTTTTTTTTTCTGAAAAAACAAAAGATCCACTACTTTCGAAATTATGAATTTCATGTTTTTATTAGTGCGATTTGGTTGTAGGACCCTGGAAAAGGATTTCTCAGCAACCTAGAAATATGTCATTATGATGGCTTTAATGCTTGAACAAAATCTTAGTACACATATTTATTCTGATGCTTTAAAACTTGAACAAAGCTTAGTACATTTAATTATTCTTGAAACTAGTATTGAAATGGTGCAGGACGAGATTCATAAGATGCAAAACATGAACGAGGCCAAGATAGACAAATTACGAAACATAGAAAATCCCTTTAGCCGTTTGATGGAGACGATGACTAGAAATCATGAGAGAGTTTCAAGTGCTCCAAGGGAATGTCAGAGAACTGAGGAAAACTAGCCTCATGCTTCTACCAAACGAAGAGAATACATAAGAATTCCCTTGCGTTGACATACAACCGGAATATGAAGATGGAATATCCAAGGTTCCCAGAAAAAAATCTCACAAAATGGGTGAGCAAAGTGAAAAAATATTTTGTTTATCAGGAATCAGGATAGGCCAAGAGAAAAAGAAATAAGGGAAATTGATTCCTATAAACACATGGCTCCGTTGATCTTCTTTATCTCGGCCTACACCATCCAAATACCAGTTTCTAAGACATGCTTTCTTTTACGATTTGGATTTTCGACGGAATGGTATTTGATTTTATGAATTAATTTGTGATTAGAATGAAAAAAAAAAAGAAGAAGAAGGAGATAGCGTAAAGCTCTGATACAACTGATGTGGTCCCAATCAAACACTACAAGAAAAATCGGGTTTTACGTCAGCAGATATCGACGTAAAATCGACGTAAAAGAGCATTTACGTCGAATTAACGACGAATAAAAAATCGTCGTAAAACAATCGTAGTAAAACCGAAATCGTCGTAAAATTGTCGTAAAATTACCAACCCAGGAAAATCGTCGTAATATCGTCGGAAACTATTCGTCGTAAACTCGACGTAAATTTTCCAACAAAAAGTACAACGAAATAAGTCCATCATAAGAACGACGTAAAATCGATGTAAAATTACATCGATTTTAACAACATTTAGGAGACGAACAATTTCAATTAAGAGAAATTAATTTTTTAATCATCGATGTTAATTCGTCGTAAAGTTTCGACGTAGATTCGACGTAAACATATTCGACGTAAATTCGTCGTAAAATGTTTGACGTTAGATCGACGTAAATTTACGACGAATTTACGTCGATTTATAAATTAATTATTTAATTCGATTTTAATTTAATTAATGAATTTTTAAAATAATCAAAAAATTTAAAATAGAAAAAACATTTTAAATTAAAATTTAAATTCGAAAATAATTTATATATATAAAAAATTTAATACAAATTGTTTTTTACAAAAAAACCTAATCTACAATGTGATTTCGTAATCGTCGAGGTTGAGATCGACGTCACGAGGAGGCTCTCCGTCTTGGCCGCCCATCGCTGCTGGACCGTCGTTTCCCGTCTGCACTACCGGAGCCGAAGACTGACCCTGCGTCTGCTGGTCCGATGGTCTACTGGAAGTACCACCGGCCTCAAAGACGCCTCGTGCTCGCTGTTGCCTCGCTCGGATTGCGGTGGCCAACTGCGGAACCGCTGCCGCAATGATGTCGAAGAGATCGTGAATCTCGGTGAGCTTCTGCTTCTGGGCCACTTGCTCATGCCTGAGAGTGGTGATCTTAGCATTGGCCGTAGCAAGCTCCTGGCGAAGATGATTTGGATCCTCCTGCGTGCGAAATCCGGAAGCCGAGGCGGCAGGACAGTCTCTAATAGAGCCCATCCCTAAGGTTCGGCCCTTCTTCTTCGGAGCAACCTACAAATGGAAATAAAAACGTTAATTATTTATTAAGTAATAAATATAATAAATTTTTAAAAATTGAAATAGATCATACCTCCTCGAAAATCTGGTCTTGCTCAGCGACGGTCAACGGTACTTGGATAGTACCGTCAGGTGTGGCCTGGGTCTCCCGCTCGGCGATCCGCTGAATAGCGGCATTGTAGATCTCCTCTGACCGAGCGTCAACAAAGCTTCCGTCCCTCTTCCGGTGAGTGGTCTCGAAGAGCTTCGTCATTGGAGGAAGTTCTCCTCCGTTCTCCTCGGCCTACCAATTAATAAACATTAGTCAAAAATATTTAATAAATTATAGCAATAATTAAAAATGAAATAATAATGAAATAATTTATATTTAATTACTTACCATCATGAGACGTCTTCCCGCAAAAGATATTTGGCCAGAAGTGTGCGGGGTCACTAACTTCTGACCGTCAGGACCGACCCGGTTTCGGACGGCCGAACACTTAGCCGCAGTGGTTTGGGCATGCGGGTCCAGCCAATACGCCTTCAACCCGTTCCAACAGAAAGTGGACATGGAGCTCGGCTTTGCGTCGTCGCCATCGGTCTCCCACTTCTGCTTCCAATCGGAAACGGTGTTGGCTAGGCGTTTCTGCGCCTTCAGCCGGAAAGCTTCGCGGACCGTCTCGTTGATCCCGATGTCCCAATTCCACTGTTGCTGCAAAAGAAAACAAATTAAAAATTATATAAACAATATAAAAGTAAGATTAATTAAATTTAAAATAATTTGAAATGATATAAATAAGATTTAAAAAACATTACCGCGAAGCACTTGTACCAGGTGTCGAACGTCTCTTGCGACACCTTGCTCCAGTTGTAGTGCGGCTCAATGAAATGACTCTTAATTGTGTCGGAAACGCTCTGACCGACACAATTATCCAAGTTAAACCTATGAAACCAAAAAAAAACATTACATTAATATTTAAGTAAATTAAAGCATTAATTTAAAAAATATAAAAAACAAAAAATGTTACTTACCAATAAGAGCCTGCTTCCGCTTTTCCGGGAACCAGACGTCGTAAAGCCCCCCGTCCCGGTAGGGCTAGTAAGTCCTCAACCGTAAATTGGGCATACAGATGAGGAGGGTGGGCTACCGGTTCTTCAGCCGGCGGTGGAGGTGGTGGTGGAGGTGGTGGTGGAGGCGGTGGTGGAGACTGCTCCGCTACGGTATTCGGAACCTGGGAGGCTCCGGAAGATGAAGGGACATCGGTCCCGGTGTTTCCCGAGGCAGACGCCCGAGAAGAGTGTCCGTCCGCCATAAAGTTGATGTAGTGCGTCCTCCGTCGAGTCATCGTCTGCAAAACCGGAAAATTTTTATTTTTGAAATTACAAATTAATTTTAAATTATGATCCTAAATCTAACAAACACCGTAAATCCTTAATCTAACAAATTCCGATCCTAAATCTAACAAATTCCGAGCCTAAACTAATTTCCGACCTAAACCGTTTGTATTTCTAAACTAATTAAAAATAAAAATTAGATTTTAAGTAAAAAAAAAATTACCTGATTTTTTGAGTTTGCAGGGAAGCAACGAAGTGAGGAGGAAGCAGGGAGAGGAAGAAGTTGAATGAGCGACGAAATGAGGAAGGGGTGCTTCCATATATATAGAATTTTTATTCGTCGTAAATCCGACATAAACATTACGACGAATTTACGACGAAATCGTCGTAAATCCGTCGTAAAGGTGCAACCGTACAACAAAGCGAATAAGACAAACACACGTGGCTATATCTGGGCTTTGCGACGAATTTACGACGGTCAGGGTTAGTCATCGTAAAATCGTCGTAAAATTACGATGAATTTACGATAAATCCTTATAAATCATAAAAATTATAACGGCTATGTATTTACATATCGCCGTAAAATCGTCATAATATTACGACGATTTTACGATGGTATGTACAAAAATGATGAATTACAAAAATTGAAACATCCATAAGCACATACAAGCATGTCTATACATGCTAAATGTGGTCTGTATAACTTTCTAGCATGTTTACATAACATAATCAAGAATTTGGTTTGATCTAAGATAAATCCTTACATCTTCTCTAAATGTATATAACACCTTAAGATTACTTGATAAACACATATATGTCAAATTTTGAAATTTTTTTTTTTTTTTTGTTTAGAAAGTTGTTTTACCTTATGAGATGGTAAGCCATATCATTCTCTTCATCTAAATCCCCCATGAACCCCAGAAAAGATTGATTATAAGTTTTAGGGGTTACATTTCGTCGTAAACTCGATGGTATTTTACGACGAATTTACGACGAATGGGTGTGATTCGTCGTAAATTCGTCGTAACATAAACCACATATCTACAAGTTCTTTAATCTTATACTACAAAACCTTATATAATACATTAGTTTACTCAGGAAAATGCACCCAAAAATCATTCTGTGAGTTGGGAAAGCTAAACCTTATAGGGTTTAGGGTTTACATTTTGACGACGAATTTACGACGATTTCTAAATATTCGTCGTAAATTCGTCGTAATAGCAACATATTTCCAAGTCAACACTTAAACAAATTTTCTTTTCATTAATTGTCTTTCATTTTTTAAACATTTAAATTTAAACAAATTTATCAAATTTGACAAATGTTACATTTAAACGTTCAAAGCATGCAATTATATAAATGCCAACATCATACTTAATTAATTAGTCTTCAACATTTTCCTCGTTCTCCTCATCATCATCGTCATCATCACTACTTGTTTGAAATTCGTCAGCACCTTCTTCTGTTTCGTCCCCATGTAGATCTTCAACTTGTCGATTACGTGGATCAATTAAAAGAACATTTTCTTCAACATCAGGTTCTGTAATGTCGACACAATCATCTTGTTGGATTGGCGGGAGATCTACACCATCAATTATACCCCTTGGAGCAACTTTGACAACCGCCAGCCATGAAATTCCCGTACTCCGAACTCGAGGATATGGAACAAAGGTGACTTGTTCTGCTTGAGATGCAAGTATAAAAGGCTCGAACTTATTGTATCGCCGAGATGCGTTTACATCTACCACTCCGAATTTGTTAATACGCACTCCACGACCTACCGTAGGATCAAACCAATCACATTTGAAAAGAACAGTTTTCATTCTTACTAATCCGGGGTATTCCACTTCAATTATCTCTTTGATGATCCCATAAAAGTCTACTTCACCTCGTACACAAACTCCATAGTTTGTAGTTGCCCGTTGAGTGCCATGACTATAAGTATGAAAAACATAGCCACGTGTGAAATATATAGTTGCAGTAGTTATCTTCGAAATAGGACCTAGGAGCAACTCATGAAACCATACTGCATATGTCATGTCATCATGCTCGACTTGACCTTTTAACCACAATGCATAATGTTGGTCTTTCCGCTTGTTAATTTCATCTTCTGAAACACCGTCAATGCATTCTCGGACTTGACTGACGAAAGTGCTGAAATTTGAAAACATTGTTAAGGACATTTCGTCTATGCAATCAAAATATAATCATGCATGCTTATTTGTATATATGTACCTCTCGTAAGGTGCCAATTCCTTGCAATTCAGAAGTATATATGTATGTGCGCTGTGGTAGTCCTGTTCGTTTGACCAACAAGTTTCTTTTAGTTTTCCACTTAGACGTCCAATTGGTGAGAATATATCAGGCACACCTTCTACTGCGTAACTTTGTCCTACACCCCCATCGTCGTAACGTCTTGGAGCCCGTTTGCGTGTACGAACCTTCGGAGCAAAATAATAAGACGTGAAATGAGAAGTTTCTTCTGTCAAACTTCCCGCAAAGATAGACCCTTCAACTTTTGCTAAGTTTTTGGCCTTACCCTTTAAATGCTTCATAAATCGTTCAAACGGATACATCCACCTAAACTGAACAGGTCCTCCTAACTCTGCTTCATGAGGGAAGTGTATAGGTAAATGTTCCAAAACATCGAAGAAAGCAGGTGGGAATATTTTCTCTAAATTGCACAACAATATTGGAATATTTGTAGACAGTTGTGCAACTACATCTTCTGATAATGTCCTTGTACTTAGATCACGAAAAAAAGCTCCAATGCCTCCTAGTGCCTCATGGACATATCCCGGTAGGAGTTCAGCAAACGCAAAAGGAAGTAACCGTTGCATAAACACATGACAATCATGACTTTTCATCCCTGAAAACTTTTGTCCTTTATCCACAGATTTAGCCAGATTAGATACATATCCATCAGGAAATTTCACGGCTGATGATACCCAATTAAACAATGCTGTTTTTTGTTCAGCACCCAACCGAAATACAGGAACAGGTGCTTTCCCATTACTCACCATATGCAACTCAATTCTGTTACATATATCGGGTAAGTCCATCCGTGATTTAACGCTGTCTTTGGTTCTTCCTTGGACGTTCAAAACAGTATGCATGATGTTATCGAAAAAATTCTTCTCAATGTGCATAACATCAAGATTATGTCTAAGCAAATGATCTTTCCAGTAAGGCAGATCCCAAAATATACTTTTCTTGTGCCAATTATGATGAACCCCATATCCTTCAGGCATATTCGCAGGAGTGTGCCAATTTCCTCCAAGGGGGACCGTTTCAAGTCCACCCCAATGATCTATTTGTGCTTCAAGCTCTACTCCAGTTAGGTACACTGGTGGAGGGAGACGAACCAATTTGTTCTTTATAAACAAACGCCCATTTCTTCTATATTGATGATTTGGTGGTAAAAACCGATGGTGGCAATCAAACCAACAGGTTTTCCTACCATGTTTAAGCTGAAATGCATCAGTCCTATGAAGACAATAAGGACATGATAACCTCCCATGCGTTGTCCAACCTGATAGCATTCCGTATGCCAGGAAATCGCTTATTGTCCACATAAGCACCGCTCGCATCGTAAAATTTTTACCACTCGAACAGTCATATGTTCGTACTCCAACATGCCACAACTGGTTTAACTCATGTATGAGTGGTTGCAAAAACACATCAAGGGCCCGCTTCGGGTGATTTGGACCAGGGACTAATATTCTTAGAAACAAAAACTCTCTTTGCATGCACATATCTGGAGGAAGGTTATATGGCGTAAGAATCACAGGCCATAATGAATATTGCCTACCAGACATACCAAATGGACTAAACCCGTCAGTGCAAAGACCAAGATAAACATTTTGCCATCTGTTTGTGAATGTTCCGCATGCCATCTCATCGACGCAGCTGTCCGTTCGGATTGATATAGTCTTTTTAACCTATCAGTGATAGGAAGATACCACATTCGTTGGTAAGGAATCTTCTTACGCCCAGCAATTTGCGGTCTATATCTTGGCTTTTGGCAGAAACGACATTCTTCAAGCTTCTCATCATCTCTCCAAAAAAGCATACAATTATCAACACAAACATCAATCATCTCAGAAGGCAATCCTAGACTAAAAACCAGCTTCTGAATTTCATAATACGTTTCAGCAGCCAAATTATCATATGGCAAATACTCTTTAATAAGATCTGCCCAATCGTTCATGCAAACTTCAGATAGATTGTGATCAGTTTTTATTGTCATCATCCGAGCTGCCAATGATAATTTTGATAAACCTTCCCTACATCCCTCGTATAGAGGCTGTTTTGCTGCGTTTAACATATCATAAAAGCTTTCGCATCTGCATTGGGCTCCTCAACAGTATCAGCATGTGTTTCATGAAATGCATCAGTAACCATTTCATGCATCCTATCATGATCTTCACCCTGAACTTGACTACTTTGATAATCATTTGACGCTTCAAAATCTACATGTTCTTGATGATTACTACTACTCCGTGCAGCCATCTGACCACTACTTTGACCATATCCCTCTCCATGCTGATACCAAATAAAGTATTGGGGCATGAACCCTCTATTCAATAAATGCTGCCAGACAGTGTCAATAGGAATATGTTTCCTATTTTTGCATTTCACACAAGGACAATACATTTTGCCGCTTTCAATTACAGTTTGCATAAGCCCGGCTTGGTACATGAAAATTTCCAATCCATTTTTGAAGTCTTCAGTCAACGACCCATCACCATTTTTGGGCGTATACATCCACTTTCATAGATCGTATATAGACATTTCAAAAACAAATATTTGACTTTTTGTTTTTGAAATTTGATATAAATTTCAACTACTAAAAATTTTACTTAAACATTCAAAGACTCAAAAAATTTGTGTCTTTATATGTTTTTTTGGGTTGATGAAATAATGAGAGAAGAAAGGGTATATATAGAATTTTTTGTTTGGTTACCAACATATTACCATTGCATATTTACATCAAATTTACGTCGAAATAAAATTTACATCACATTTACATCGATTTTACGTCAATTACAAGATAGAGGACAATTCGTCGTATTATCGATGCAAATATTACGACAACATTACGACGAAATAAAATTCGTTCTTTATTCGTCGTAATATTGTCGTAACATTACAACGATTTTACAAGGCTTATTTTTTACGTCGAATTTACGACGAAATTTTTGATCGTCGTAAATACGACGTAATATCGTCGTAAATTTACGACGACTACAAATCGTCGTAAATAATTCGACGGAAAACCCCCTCTTTCTTGTAGTGAAAGCTTAGATAGAAGCAAAAAAAAACAACACAAGATATTTCAATAGGTAGTTTTAGTGACCTTTGTCTTTGTTTTACATTGATTATAAAAAAACAGCAAATTGAAATTTTAGTTCCTACAAATCAGGAAGCAAATTGGGTAAATACACTTGGGAAATTAAACGTGAGAGAACTCAGTTCCTACAAATAAAGAGACTTAGACCTTGATTGGTAGAGTTTTTAGAAAATCATTATGCTTTAAATCATCTAATCAACTTTTGTTAATAGAACATTTAGAACAACATTCAAAAGATGCAAATGCTCTCTTAAATGCTCATTCCTCTATGCTCCTTCATATAGATTTTTCAAAGCATTATGTTTTTAAATATTTTAATAATTCAAAATAATTTTAAATAATTAATTTATTTTGTTAAAATAATATCAAAATTATATTTATATTAAAATATATTTTTTGCATGTTAACACTAATAATTACTATTTTTATTTTAAAATACTATTATAATTAAGTGATAATTTAATATGAATAAATATAATGCTTATGCTGCTTAAGCATAATGCTTTAGTATAGGCCTTAGCCATTTTCTATTACAATATTTATGCCTCGGGCGGTGCTCGTGATTTAATTTTTAAATAACTATTATTATGAATCATTGAACAACTAATTCATCATATTTGTCTTCTTTTTCACTTTTTATAGTTCTTCATTTTATTAGACTCATTTCCCATCTTCATATTCTCATAGTTTGTTATCTTTTATCTTCCAATCTGCATCTTCATCTTCAACGATTTTAGGCCTGAGCATAATATCCGAATTCCAAATTTAAACCAAACCCGACCCGTAAAAGAGGAACTGAACCCGAACAAAAATTGATAAGAATACCGTACCCAAATCTATATCCAAATAACCAAAATCAAACCCGAACCGAACCAAAAACCGAATGGATATCCGAAATACCAGAATTATAATTATATACCCTGAATATTAATTATATTTAAACATGATAATCTAAATTAAAATTATGAATTTGAAAATATGAGTTATTTTTTACCAAAATGATTGAAAAACCCAAAATAATTAAAATATATATTTTTTTTAGTTATAATTGTTAAGTTTTGATCAAATTTAATCAATTGTATTCAAAATTAAACAATTTTTGTTTTATTTTTATGAACCGAACCTAACCCGAACCAAAATTTTAAAATATCCGAATGGGTTTTAAATTTTGAATCCGAAAACCCAAAAATCCAAATAATCTGAACCAAACCTGATCGGATATCCGAACGCCCAAGGCTAAACGTCTTTGTCCTCATATTTTTTGCATTTCTTCTTCATCAACTTCGTGATCTTCTTCCTCTTCTTCTTCATTTTTTTTTCATCTTCCTCTTCATCGTCTTCGACTTCTACTTCTACTTCTACTGTATTTTTCTTCTTTTGCTTTGGCTTCATATGCGTCTTCTGCTTTATATTTTGATTTTTCTTCTTCCTTCTATTTTTATTTATTTTCATCGTCTTTTGACTTATTTTTTATCTTCATCGTTTTCTCTAACTTTTTTTTTTCAGTTTTTATTTGTATTCTTCTTGATGAAAAATAATAACTATAAAATCTGTGTGAATTAATTGAATCATTAATTTTAGTGTAAATGTTTATCTTTTTTTTTAAAAAAAAAAATGAAAAATAATAGTTATTTCAAAGTGTGTGAATTAATTGAGTCA
This sequence comes from Eutrema salsugineum, assembly GCF_000478725.1. NCBI lineage: Eukaryota > Viridiplantae > Streptophyta > Magnoliopsida > Brassicales > Brassicaceae > Eutrema > Eutrema salsugineum. The sequence goes on from NW_006256895.1 coordinate 9,006,964, forward strand.
CTAACTTTAGTTTTTTTTTTTTGCTAATGTGAACACTCTAGATGTAGAAAAAGCTCTCTAATTGTATATTAGATTTGTTATACGGATGAGCACTTTGGTTTTCAGTTTAGTTTTGGTTCGATTTTTTTTTTGGTTTTATGATTTCTATAAATCTATCCATATAAATTTTGATTTGATTCAGTTTTTTGTATTTATTAATTTACTAGGTGTTTAATAAATTTGTTACCGAAATTAGTTAGATTAATAAATTTGTTACCGAACATATATTATGAAACCAAACAAAAACATAACAACAATGTAAAACATGCAATTAACAAAAAAAAGAGAAAATAATAACCAATATTATTTATTTGTAAAACGTAACAAAAACCAATAATTGTATCAAAACCATACTAATTAAAACAAAAGACCGCTTAAATTTTTTTTTATGAAATACTTCTTTATATTTCACATTTATAGTCTTTTTTTTTGTCAACAAACCCCATACGTAAAATCAAGTAACCCACTATGATGATTGCCTGGAAGGCCATTCCATACCAGATCAGTCTGACAAAAGACATAGCCACGTGTTCGTGTCGTTTTTCCAAGGGCGTCAGCACAGACATTTTGGCTATGAGATATTTTACTCAAACTAAACTTCACAAAATATCCTATAAGGTCAGCAAAGTAGTTTAGCTCCATTTGGAAAGTTGGCCAATTCTCAAGACATTCCGTCATCTTCAAAAGCTCAGCGCACTCTGTCTCAAAATCTGCTGATACAATACGTTTTTCTCTTAGGCATGCCATCACCCAAATGAGCCCGTCTAGCTCCGCATGTAGTGCCGAGAGGCTTCTACAACACTCTATGTGACCTGTAGTTACTTATCCAATGGTATCCCTTAAACACCATCCTAATCCACTGGTCGGCCCATGAATGATCCATGAGGCATAGATTTGGCAGATCGGGATTCAGGGGTTCAAGGGGGACATTCCATATGTGTTTAGAGGTGTCTGATCATCTATTTCTTCCTCACTATCCTTTTGGTTTGCAATGCTCCAGCTTCCTCTTCAGGTTTTGCGAGCTGGAGGGTGTCTTGTGGGGAAATCTCCTTCCTGTTAAAGACTTTTTCATTTATTGCCTTCCAAATGTACCAGATAATCCAAGGGTACTTGTTTAATAGAGATTCGGATAATGATATGGGTGCAGTGGACAACTACAAGTTTTACACTAAACAAAGCTGCAAGTGCACAGCAAACGCAATAGTACTTAGGGATCAAATCTAAAGGGATTTGTGTGTTGAGGACTCCTAACTGATGCTAAAACCAATTGTAGACCTAATCAGGTTAAAAGGAGGTTTTAGTTGTCACTGAATCTAAATAATCAGGAAATTAAAAAGGCTTGAAAATTGATTGAAAGCTATATGTAAAATGGCGTTGGGTTTAGTGTTCATCTCTAGGGTTCATGTCTATGACACAGGAAATTCAGGTAAGGGTTTCTATGATTCTGAAACTAGGATAGACACTTTTAAGATTAACCAACTCTCTCGTCAACCTAATCATCTAATCACTCATTGTCGGCAATTAATTGTCGCTCTCATGCCGGAATAAGATCATGCATTTCAGATCGGAATCCATCTTGGCTTACGCAATCTCCGTAGGTAGCGTTCGTCTCCTACGACAGGGACGTCCATAAGATCCAGTTCAGGTAATCCAGATACAACACTCTCGTGGCTCAGATTCAACCTTGGATCGGACTCTGGGTGATCAATCCAGAGAACTGCTTTGAGATTGGGATGAATGGGAGAATCATTTAGAAACTTGAAATCTATTAACTTAAGAACCTAGATGTCATTCGAACATGGGATCCCCTTTGATGGTTCATTCACCCAACAAGGTGACTACTCAGACATGGCTGAGCTTGACATCATCATTGGTTTAAGAATGAAAAAGCAATAAAGTAAAGAAACAAAGTTGCAGAAAAACTTTTCTGATTGAAGACAGTGTATGGCGATGAAAAGCTTCTACAAGTGCATAAAAATAAAACGTAAAACTAAGATGAAGTTCGCCCTCAAAGAGATGAAAGAGGCTTAGTTACTAAAGACCTAAAAATGAGAATTTATAGTGTTTCTCTCCTTCTGGGGCGTCCAGGGCTTGTAAAATGAGTGTAGAAAGTGTCTTGGGCTTTAGTTGGGCTTCTGAGGCTCAGATAGAGGTTCACCGCGGGTGTGAGCTCCTGAGCCGCGGTGGGGTGGTGTTTTGCCGCGGGTGAAAACTCTTCTCCCTTACCAGACTGTGTTGATTGACATTCAGTGCATTGATGATATATGGAGATCTAACCATTGGATTTCATTGATTCCAAGTGTGTTGGAAATCTGGTTGTCTCTTATATAATGTCTCCAAAGTTGGGGATGATCAGACGATAAGAAGGTCTTTTTTTGGTTGCCAAACTTCTGACGGCCTGAATTTATCCAAAAGTGTAATTTTGCTCCAAAATGCACTTCAAGAATCCAAGTTTCCTGAAAAGTCTTTTAAAACTCCAAAACATGGAAAACACTTATAAAACCGTTAAAACTGAGTGAAAACACCTGCATAAGATATTGAAAGTGATCCATAAAATGGTCAAAATCAGGTGTTATCAACTCCCCCAGACTTAAATCTTTGTTTGTACTCAAACAAAAGATTTAATTCCAGAAAAGAGGTTTGAAAATCGCAGGAACTAACAAAATATCAGAGACCATGCTTCTAAACTAAAGTCAATCATTATGCTTAAATCAGGTATAGTCTAGAAAATTCTCACCAAAATACAAACATAACTAGTCCCTTGATCCGTCATGCAAAAGTCTACACACTTAGACCTATCTTACAGTCAACTAGCTCTTAACATTCATTTAAAAGTTCCAGTGGTTCTCATCAAAAGGAATTTAGCAAAGCAATCAAGGCTAGGTATTCGAAATGGCTTTTTAGGGGTGAAGTTCATGGTGGTTTAGGGTTACCTTTTCTGGATAGACAAACTATTATGCAAACCAGCAAGAGAGGATGAAGCTGTTGAATGTCCATAGTTTCCAGTCACATTCTTCTTGCCTTAAGATTTCTGATCTCATTTCTTCAGGTTCTCCTCATGACTCCCCATACTTAGATTTTTGTCCAGGTTGTGAAACCATAACTCCATAGATGAATATTTATAGCCTTTGCTCCAAATAATTTCGGCTTCTAAGACTCTTTAGGCTTTTGGTTTCATTTCCTTTCATTCCTTTTTTCTCTTTTTCGTTTTTTTTAAGGGGAAACCGTCTTTAGATGTAGAGTCTTAGGGAGCACGAAATTTACCTTTATGATTGAGCTTTTTGTGGCATCATTAAGCTTGATAGGATTCCTGATACTCCTCTTTCCCAATTTCTTTCTGTCTTTCTATTGAGTGACTGAAAACTATGTTGATCCTCCGTCTCTGGCGTTTTTGTACATATTTGCCGATAAAAACTTAAAAGAGAATGCATGAGGTTCAAACATAATGGTCTGGGTAAAGGGTGTGGTACCAGCTAACGATGAACTGGTCATCTAGGACAACAAAGAGTGGTGAAATAGGATAGAGATGTCCTAGATGTATATCATGATGCCTTCCTAAAACCAGTGATGAGAAAATTAATTGTCAAGATTATGTCCAAGTAAAATGAGCTAGTATATCCTGTCAGAAAGAATCTCCATGAATAGAAGTTCTCTGGTGGGAGTTCGTAGTGTAAGTACTCTACCTACCGCCTAGTCTAGTACTAACCATGGAAAGAAACTATCATGTAGAGTCTAGAAGAACATGGGTCTTACTCATCATAGTTTTTGAGTCAAACATTCCTGAAAAACACTAAAGGTCTATTAATAAATTTTTTAAAATTACAGAAAAAGATAAGAAACAAAGAAAATAAATCAGTACAGATAGACATCCTCCCCAGACTTAAATCACAATGTCCCCATTATGTAAAGGTTGGTGAGAAGATGGAAAATAAAAACAAAAGAGTCTAAAAAAAAATGATGTTAGAACCGTGGGTCTGGTGATGTGATGGATAAAAGCCTATGTCTCGCGACTGCTGTATGAATTTATGGTAGAGGAATCATCATCAAACCTGTGGTTCTTCTTCAGGAGCTTCTTCATGCGCTTGTTGATCCTCTCCTGCTGGTCAAGCTTCTTCTTCAAGGCTGCAAAGTCTGCATCGCTCCTAGTGGATGCTCTAGTGTGAGAGGAACTGGCTCGGGATGATGATGGTGCAGGCTGAAGTCTCCTCCTATTTGCAGCTATCTCTCTCTTGGCTTTTGTAGCCAGAAATTGCTTCATAGTTAAAGGGAGGAGTGGAATAGATGGCAAGAATTCGTGAGTCTCCGGTCTCCATCCTGGGTTTGCTCCATCTCGGATTCGGGGCACTGAATCTGATGGTAAGAGAACTTTGTACGCAGATGTACTGGTACAAAAATTGTAAGCAAATCCGGCGGGATCCATCTTGGCTCTGGAAATAGTCATGTCTCTAGAAAACTGGGATAAATTGAACCAATATTCCCTAAGAGGGGTCTCAGCTGAAAAGTCCATTCCTGCTGCAATCATAAGCGATGTAATGATGCTCCCAAAGGCTGGTGAGAAGTCTTGGCACTCTGAAGTAATCATCTCATGCTTAACCTTCACTAGGTTCTTGCCAATGATGCATGCAAAGCAAGGAAACCTTGGATGATATATGAAAGGTATCTGAAGTGTCACCAGCTCGGGTTTGAGAAATTCGCCTGGTTGGCTCTGGAAAACATAGTGTGTGCTAACAAATTATGCACATATCGAACTGCAGGGTGAGATAGAAGTGAGGCTTTGGATCTACCTTTGTCATATACTCCATGACCCATCAATCTCCATAGATCCTTGATATATCCATAGAATGCATCATTTTAGTGTACACATTTAAGTCCAAATCATGTCTTGTTTCATGCATTTTAGGTCTTTAAGCATTAATTTAGGACTTACGAGTTTGCATTAGGTCCAAGTGAGTCTTGGCATGGTTTGGAATGTTAAACATGTGCTTTTGGAGCTTATTTGGAGTGGAGAAAGTGAACCAGATGAAGAAATGGTGCTTAAATGATCAAAAACGGTGAGAAAAGGCAATTTGGAGTTTCTCGGCAAATCACTGTACCGCAGTTCAATGTTTCTCGGCTAAAATCCATACCACGGGCAGGATCTCTCGGCTAAAACGCGTACCACCCGTTTAAGTCTCGGCCAAAAATCTCCGGTGCAGATACATTTCAAAGATTGCATTACCGGAAGGTCTTCCCGGCCGATTTAGCTTCTGGCGTCTTCAGAAAAGATCAGGATAATTGAATCAAGGTTCTAGAACAGGTAGAATCAATGCATTTAGAGCAACGAGCTGAAAGATATGGCCACCCGAAGACGAACTTATCTCGCATTCATTCCAGAGAAATCTGATACGCCTCAAAGACCCTGTTACCAGAAAGCCTTCCCGGATGATTTAGCTTCTGGGGTCTTCATGAAAGTTTGAGAGAAGTGGATCTAATTTCCAGACCGCTTAGAATCAGGAGATTTAGAGTTGTGATCTGGGAGATATTACAATCGGAAGAAGCACAGGTCTAGAAGCTAATTCGGACCACTGCAATGCACTTTAAAGATCAGCCGTCCGGGAACTCTTCCTATCCCCAGATGCACTCGAACTCTTCATCAATGTTCTAGATAATTGAGCTACCTTCCCTCTGGAGTTTGAATCAGGTCATTTGGACCAGTATTTCAGAAGTTATGCTGCCTCAAACGTGAAGTGGTCCAAGAAAATGAAAAATACTGCGACTTGGGTGTGCGACTTGGTTAACTTGCACCCATGAATGTTCATACTCTGGAAGCAAGCTGCGACTTTAGAGACGCGTGTAAGGAGACTCGGAGTAGGATATAGACTTCCAGAATCAAATTTGGCTAAGTCCACAGAGCTGTGCGACTTGGATGTGCGAGTTGGACATGAAATGGAACCATCTAGCACATGTGTTCGCAAATGAGACCGACTTGGGTGTGCGACTTGGCCAGGGACGTGACCATCTCGCACTCAGGCACATGACCCAACTGAACCGGGTCAGTATCCAGTTTGTCCTGGGCTGACCTGGCCCAAAACCCTTAGTATAAAGAGTTTTTTGGGAAAACTCCTAAACATCTTTCATTTTCTCTTTGGTTTTCTTTGCCTTTTTTTTTTAAGATTGGAAGAGATACCTCGTTTCTAATTAAGCAAGGCTGTTTCTTATCATTCTTTTCATATTTTCTATCTTGTTAATTATGTTTAACATCACCTCTTGCAAAAGATTAGGTGTGTTAAGAATGATTAGTGAGTAGAGTTCTATATAGTTTTTGGGCATGGTAGATTAAGAGATTTTGATATTAAATATTTGATGTATAGGTCTTAATCCATAGTTTCCTTTCTTGTTTAGTGTTAATGCTTGATTAGGCTAGAAATAGTTTATCAAAGGTCTTAGGGAATTTCAAGAACACAAGGTGTTTGATGAAATTTTCCAAAGAACTAAGCAAGAGTTTTTCATGATTAGCCTATGAGAATGGATGTCTAATGTGATTAATTAGTTAATAGAACTTGTTTGTAATGCTTGTGATTACTAATTTCACTAATGAGAATTAGTTCCTGAATTTGGTAATTAACAAAGTGATTAGTTCCTTGAGAGAGGACTAGTCAAAATTAGAGCTCTAGACTTAAGGATTAGCACTTTGGTGAGTTTGTAGACATCATGGGTTATCATTAAACATCCTATAATCAATTACCTTGCCCAAAGACTTGCTTTTTATTGGTTGATATTTGAGTTTTCGTCATTAACTTTGTTGACTTTTTTTTGTTGACTTTTAAGTTGATTTCTGTTGACCTCTTCTATTTTTGCTTTTTTTATTGATTGTTAATCTGTTTGAGTTTTTAATTTCTTATTTAATCATTTTTTCAGTAGTTAATCAAACCAAAACCCCTGATTTGCTTACCTAAAGTAATTTCTTGTATTCGGTGTGTTAATCTTAATCCCTTTGGATTGATACCTTAATATTGCAATGACATGAGCATATTAAGGAATTGATTTAGAAAAAATTCCTTTATCAATTTGGCGCTGTTACCATGGGGATTTAGCATTAGCCATTAGGATTTAGATTCTACTTGAGACTAAGCTTTTATTTTTACCTTGTTTCCTCATCTCTGGTTGAGATGATGAACGTATTATTATTCATTGTTACTAACTTGTTTTCCTTAGTTCTCTTATGCTTTCAAAGGTACCGAAACAAGAAGAAGAGAAGTGAGAAGACAAAAGCAAAAGAGGTGTTGGAGGTGAACCATCAAAATGGTATTCAAGAAGATCCACAGCCTCAAGAGGTGGCTAATCAAGGGAGCATTATTAATCTCCAAGCTCTAAAACCTCAAGAATTGCCACTACATCAAGAATTGGCTTCAAGTCTAACCCAAGCTCCAAAGAAAAAACCAACAGTTGGAAGCTGTGACACTCCTTTTTGTCATGGATTGAGGTATGGAATCCACCCTCCTCCAATTGAAGCTGAGGCGTATGAGATAAAAAAAAGCTTGGTTAGATTGATTCAAGACTCTAAGTTCTTGGGGTTAGGAATGGAGAACCCATATGATCATTTGGACTCCGTTGAGAGGTTGTGTGACACATTTAGGACTGGCCCCAAAACAGTATCAAGCTCATCTTGTTACCATTTTCACTTGGGGCAAAGGCAAGCAAATGGGAAAGAGCATTACCATCTCACTTGGTCAATTCTTGGGATGATTGCAAGATGATCTTCATTCAAAGGTTTTACCCCATACAAAGAACTGTCCAAGCTAGGAAAATTCTTGAGCTTCAATCAAGGAACCCATGAGACTTTTAATGAAGCATGGGAGAGACTTAAAGGATACACTAGAGAGTGTCCTCATCATAGGTTCAAACAAGAAGCTATCCTTAGTATCTTCTATTGGCGAGTTGATATAGAGCATAAATGGACATTGGATGTAGCTAGCAATGGGCGTTTTGCAAATCTTACCATAGAACAAGGAGAGATACTTGTTGAGAATTTGGCCAAGAGTAATGAAAGATACAAGGAGCTTGATATTGAAGCTTGTAAAGATGGTTAAGGTTAGGTGGAGCTTTGTTTTCAGCAAGAGTTTGTTCCACAAGGGCAAGCTGCTTCAAAGCCTCAAGAAATGGAGTTGAACAACATGTTCCAAAAACTTCTCAAGGGACAAGATGAGATACTAGAAGAGTGAAAAGTTCTTACAATGATCTCCACAACAATATAGAGAGCTTGAACTCTCAACTGAATCACATGGAGATCAAAGATCATGGAGCTGATATAAAGGAGATATAACTTGTACTCTATGGTCCACATGAAGACATTGCTCTTAGAGGTCTTACTTCACAAGAAAATGAGGACATTGAGCAACTCAGAGGGGAGGTGACCCTTGGAACTGAAGTTGTTGCTTTAAAAGACGTCCATGGAGCTTCAAGAGACAATGCTCAGATTGTTTTTGAAGAGAAAGCCAAGCAGAAGCTCAAGAAAGAAGAAAAATCTATTGAGCCGCAAGCCTATGTGCTTCTAAGTCTCTTTGATCAGTTTCAACACTTTGAGATTAAGTATATGGGGACTTTTGCAATGAAAGAGAAGGATCAGCCTCTTGGAGCTTGTGAGAAAAAGAAAGAACGCCAAAGAAAGCTTGATCTTGAGTTCATTGATGGTGAGAACTTCTTTAGTGATGATGAGGATTGCTTGAAACTTCAATCTTCTACACAAATGAGGAAAGAAGTTTCTTGCAAAGTGGTTCAAGAGAAAGGTGAAAGTCATAAGTCTAAGAAAAAGAAGCCTAAAGAAGCTCACTTTCCTACCATTGCCAAGAAGAAACCAAGCAAGACCAAGGAGGAAGAAACTTTGCTAGACAAATCCTCCACTATCACTCTCATTCCATTGACTCATCAAGATGGAGTGATTGAGTATAAGGTCAAGTGTAGAGGAGGGTCTAAGCCATTTGCAAAGGTCAGAGCAGTTCTCACTCAAGAGCTGACATACAAAGGTGAAGATGGTATTGAGGAGCTCATGAGGAAAGTTGTGAGGCTTAAATTCAAAGAAAATCCAGGGAGTTCCTCTACTATCTCTCTCTCTCTCTCTCACTAAGGAAAAGGTATGGAAAGTCAAACTTAGTGATTTAAAACAGAGTGAACTTGGGAGACATTCCCATGTCTATCATTGTATATACTCTTTTTATTTGATTTCTAGTTTTAATTCTATGTTTTGGGAGCTTTTTGATATTTTTATTAAGTGTGTGCAAGGTTATTTGATGGTCTTAGGGTTGAGACGCGTTGGATAGAGACCAAGGACGTGTATCAGCTAGTCTATGGTGATGATTGAGTCTCCATCTCCATCTCCAAGTCCCTCAAAGGTAACACTCCACAACTTGTACATCTTTTTCATTCTTTTTCTTCCTTTCATTCATGCATTTTTATTCTCTCTCTCATTCTTTTATCACACAGGGACTGTGTGATTTAAGTGTGGGGGAGAGTGTCTGCCATCTGACATTGTTTATTGTGCTCTTATTTTCGATTTTTAGTGGCTTGAGTCTCATACATTCATGCATTCATCTACATGCATATAAAATCACTAAAAATCAAAAATTTGGAAAAATTTTCACAAAAAAATGTTTATTTAGTTGCATTCACATTTTTAAGATTGAGTATAGTTACATAATCATATAGGATGCATCATTTGCATGGGAGTAATTATAGGTTTCTTTGAGAGAGCATCATCTTAAGAATTTGGTTCATGCCCCTAGCTAGTTATTAATTCTCTATTGCTGCAAAACTGGTATGAAATCAAGGATGAACCATGCTTGGAACTAGTGTCTCAATGCTTCTGTGTGAAGTTGTATCAAGTTATGATTAGCTCCAGCCTTGCTTAAGTGAAAACCATAATCTAACAATCCAATTATCATGTTTGTGCATATCATTGTGAACTCATGGATACCAAAAAATATTTGAGCTCTCTTATCCCTTTTTGCCACTCTTTGCTAGCTCAAATAGCTATTCTCTCATCTTGAGACAGTTCCCTACGTTAAACCAAACCTTCCTTGAAGCTTGAAACACTCTAGTGAGAGATGTGAGGCCTTGTTCTGAATAAACTTGACAGAAAGTGTTGGGTTTAAGGCGACAAGAGTAGAGTTTCATGTAGATCTAGGTCTGCATCATGAGTCTAGAGTAGGCTAGGAAGGGATCTTGGGAAACACTGAGTGGTAAAGAGAGAGTTTGAGATGAGAACCAGGGGATGGAAAAGAAAATAAATCGGTTTGGGGTATGTTGTTTAAAGAAAGAAAGCTCTTGTATTTTGAAAAGAAAAGTCTAGCCTCTAAGTGAAAAGAAAAGAAAAGAAGCCAAAAAGGCTCAAGTGTTTAAAGAAAAAAAAGAAAAGAGGCTAGACAATGCTATGTGAGAAAGAGCTAAGTGAAAGGTTTAGACCCCAAAGCCTGAGTTTGAGAATGAAAATATGAATCCCCTGGTGAGGAAAAGAATGAGAGTGAAGTGAGAAGTGGGAATGAAAGCCTTGAAAGAAGGGTAGCTTAGGTGTGTTCTTCATGGGTTTAGAGTTAAGGTGAAAGAACAACTTGGGGCATTGGGTAGATGGGAGTCTACTCTTGTATGCATCAGTTGCCTTTTACCCTTAGCCTTCTGTTAAAGTTTATTTCTTCTTTAGTGATCCCTTGACCTGCATTGAACCCACAAGCATGAAATGAGATCATTTTAATCTCATAACCCTGTCCCAAGCCAAATGAGTTCACATGATTTGCATGAGCATGATCCACATGATACTTAAATGAATGTCAAAGGGCTGGAGTTAGGAATTCTTGTGAAGGGTGACACATGAGTTTGGTTTACTTGGTGATGAGCATGGCTAGTTTTTAGGAGTATACCAGTTTGCATTGCAATTTATAATTAGTAACTAGGACCATGAGTTGAACTCTTTTGATGATTACTCTCTCTCCCTTTAAGAAATATGAACTCCCAAACTCACAACCTCTCTCTCATTTGTTATTTTTGCTTGATGACAAGCAAATGATAAGTGTGGGGGAGTTGATATATATCCACAAAATGCATCATTTTAGTGTATATATTTAAGTCCAAATTATGTCTTGTTTCATGAATTTTAGGTTCTTAAGCATTAATTTAGGACTTATGAGTTTGCATTAGGTCCAAGTGAGTCTTTGCATGGTTTGGAGTGTTAAACATGTGCTTTTGGAGCTTATTTGGAGTGGAGAAAGTGAACCAGATGAAGAAATGGTGCTTAAATGATAAAAAATGGTGAGAAAAGGCAATTTGGAGCTTCTAGGCAAATCACTGTACCACAGTTCAATGTTTCTCGGCTAAAATCCATACTGCGGGCAGGATCTCTCGACCAAAACGCGTACCGCCTGTTTAAGTCTCGGCCAAAAATCTCCATTGCGATACATTTCAAAGATCGCATTACCGGAAGGTCTTTCCGGCCGATTTAGCTTCCGGCGTCTTCAAAAAAGATCAAGATAATTGAGTCAAGGTTCCAGAACAGGTAGAATAAATGCATTTAGAGCAACGAGCTGAAAGATATAGCCACCCGAAGACGAACTAGTCTTGCATTCATTCCGGAGAAATCTGATACGCCTCAAAGACCCTGTTACCAGAAAGCCTTCCCGGATGATTTAGCTTCTGGGGTCTTCATGAAAGTTTGTGAAAAGTGGATCTAGTTTCCAGAACGCTTGGAATCAAGAGAGTTAGAGTTGTGATCTGGGAGAATTACAATCGGAAGAAGCACAGGTCTAGAAGCCAATTCGGACCACAGCAATGCACTTCAAAGATCAGCCGTCCGGGAACTCTTCCTCTCCCCGGATGCACTCGCACTCTTCAGAAATGTTCTAGGTAATTGAGCTGCCTTCTCTCTGGAGTTTGAATCAGGTCATTTTGGACCAGTATTCCAGGAGTTATGCTGCCTCAAACGCGAAGTGGTCCGAGAAAATGAGAAATGCTGCGACTTGGGTGTGCGATTTGGTTAACTCGCACCCATGAATGTTCATACTTTGGAAGCAAGCTGCGACCTTAGAGATGCATGTAAGGAGACTCTGAGTAGGGTATAGACTTCCAGAATCAAATATGGCTAAGTCCACAAAGCTGTGCGACTTGGGTGTGCGAGTTGGACATGAAATGGAACCATCTAGCACATGTGCTCGCAAATGAGACCGACTTGGGTGTGCGACTTGGCCAGGGACATGACCATCTCGCACTCAGGCACAAGAACCAACTGAACCGGGTCAGTATCCAGTTTGTCCTAGGCTTACCCGGCCCAAAACCCTTAGTATAAAGAGTTTTTTGGGAAAAACCCTAAATATCTTTCATTCTCTCTTTGGTTTTCTTTGCCTTTTTTAAAAAAAAATTGGAAGAGATACCTCGTTTTTAATTAATGAAGGCTGTTTCGTATCATTCTTTTCATCGTTTCTATCTTATTAATCATGTTTAACATCACCTCTTGCAAAAGATTAGGTGTGTTAAGCATGATTAGTGAGTAGAGTTCTATATAGTTTTTGGGCATGGTAGATTAAGGGATTTTGATGTTAAATCTTTGATGTATAGGTCTTAATCCATAGTTTCCTTTCTTGTTTAGTGTTCTTAATGCTTGATTAGGCTAGAAAAAGTTTATCAAAGGTCTTAGGGAATTTCAAGAACACAAGGTGTTTGATGAAATTTGCCAAAGAACTAAGCAAGAGTTTTTCATGATTAGCCTATGAGAATGGATGTCTAATTTGATTAATTAATTAATAGAACTTGTTTATAATGCTTGTGATTGCTAATTTCACTAATGAGAATTAGTTCCTGAATTTGGTAATTAACAAAGTGATTAGTGCCTTGAGAGAGGACTAGTCAAAAATAGAGTTCTAGACTTAAGGATTAGCACTTTTGTGAGTTTGTAGATATCATGGGTTATCATTAAACATCCTCTAATCAATTACCTTGCCCAAAGACTTGCTTTTTATTGGTTGATATTTTAGTTTTTGTCATTTACTTTTGTTGACTTTTTTGTTGAGTTTTGTTGACTTTTAAGTTGATTTCTGTTGACCTCTTCTATTTTTGCCTTTTTTTTATTGATTGTTAATCTTGTTTGAGTTTTTAATTGCTTATTTTAATCATTTTTTCAGTAGTTAATCAAACCAAAACCCCTGATTTGCTTACCTAAAGTAATTTCTTGTATTCTTGGTGTGTTAATCATAATCCCTTTGGATTGATACCTTAATATTGCAATGACATGAGGATATTAAGGAAATGATTTTAAAAAAATTAGTTTATCAATCTTCATCTGGATCTTTCTCAAAAGCAATCTTATCACAGTATGGCAGCTTCAAGGCTTCATACAGCTCTAAAATGGTGAGAGTATAGAGATGTCCTCAAATAAAGAAAGAAAGTGTGCCATCTAGAGCTCTAGGAGTACCCCTCTTCTTGTAGCACAATTTCACTGATGCTAGGAAGTCTCTGGTGTGGCTCTCATAAGTTGTGAAGTTATTCTCCATGAATGATCTAATCCCAAGCTTATCAAGGTACCATATTACATCCTATCTGATTCGAAGCATCTCGAGAGTAGAGTAATTGATTTCTGGAGTTGGTTTATCTTCAGCTTCTCAAGATTCTCCAAGTAGTTGATGTATGGATCAATGGTCTGCCCAACAAATTTCAAGACGAAAACTTGGCTCTCTGAGGTACTGATCTTCGTTGATCTCTCCTGAAAAAGATTCTCCTCTGCGTAGATATGAAAGTGGAGAAGGTCTCATCATCGCTCAGCTGTGTCTCGTTCAAGGCATCATATATCTCTTGGGAGTGAGGATTCTTCGCATGAGGGCTCTGCTTCGTGCGAATGAGACGTGCTTGGGAAAGTTCTATGACCTGCAAAACAGAATTCTCGAGGCAAAGAAGGAATGAAGCTGCATTTGAATTGATTTTTTGTGAGCAAAGATGTTCATACAGCTATCAAAAACTCATTCAAATGACAAATAAACAGTAATTGCATCGAACATGGCAAAATCTGGGAATTTCTGGCCGATTTCGGGATAATGATGACATATGAGATTTCCAAAATACGATGATGTAAATGCTTATTCATATGCATTTTAATCATAGTATCTATCAACAGTAACTCACTAATCTAGATTTACCAATGCTAAACTAAACAGTTCTTCAAATTCGATTTTCTCAATTGTTCAAATCTCAGATTTCGAATATCACAAATCTATACAGTTTAGGTGTTAAATCATGAAATTAAACTACCCAGAAGTCTAGTCTTGAGCTCAAAGACAATCGCCTATCATCTTAAGGTAAAATTCCTAAATTCTAAGAAACCCTAAATTTGAGTTCATATGAAAAAGTGAAGAATTTGGATCCATACCTTGATGAGAGTGTGATGAGATGGTATATTTGGAATCTCCTTTGAATAAAAGTAAGAAAGAATCGAAAATTTGAAAGAAATTCGTCAAGTTTGAAATCTGGTCTTTTCTTAAAATCTCCAAGCTTGTTGGAGAAGATGATGAAAATGTGCCTTTTGATATTTGAATTCCTCATTTTTTTCAAAAAGGGATTTTATCTAAGAAAATTTTATTTAAAAAATTTCTAAGGACTTACTTTGGCATGTTTGGCACAGAAAAGTTATTTCGTAAATTTTTGGTTTAATCCCGGGATGAAAAAGGATTTTTAAGATCCAGCTTACGGGAAATCAGGAAAAACAAGTCGGGAAGCAAAAACAGGTCAAGTGTGCGCGGCCGCGGCAAACGATGGTGTGGCCGCGGTTTGGAGACATGGACCACGGCAAAACATGGCTTGGCCGCGGCTGAGGTGATCGCGGCCGCAGCAAAATGGCATCGGCCTTCTCTGCTTCTTTTCTGGTTTCCGGTTTCTTCCTCCTATCTTTTTTGTATTTTTCTGGTTTTTTGAATGTTTCTTTTTTTTTTTCTGGGTTTATAAAAGCCTAAAATGCATAAAAAGAAAAAGATCAAATATAAAAAAATAAAAAAATAAAAACATACCAAATAGGTTGCCTCCGATCAAGCGCTTTTCTTTAAAGTCTTTTAGCTAGACTCTTAGTTGGATAAGAATTGAGAAGAAGAAGCAGGATCTCTTGAAATAAGAGTCCTTAGAGTCCTCTTGAGCTTGAACTTTGGATCTCCTTCATCTTGAATTACAATCTCCTTTCCTCTCTTAAAGATTTTTTGCATCTTTGAGGATATGTTTTGTCTTCTCGGCAATTCCTTCAAGGTTTTCTTCCTTCTCCTTGCTGATGTCTGGTGGTACCACTATCTTGATCTTTGCAAACTGTTTAGATGCAAGTGGTTTTAGTTCCTTCTTGTTCTCCGAAAATTTCTCCTTGGGCTTGTACTTGCGGATGGGAGTTTGATCCGGTGTAGTTCTGTAGAACTTTTTCCTGTCCACATTTAAGAAAACTAAACAGTGATTTGCATGGTCAATGATAGCACCTACAATTGCTAAGAATGGGCGACCAAATATCAAAGGTCTTTCTTTGTCCTGGTCCATCTCTAAGACTTGGAAATCAGCTGGAATGATCTTATCTCCTATGACCAATGGCAGGTTCTGAATCATTCCTTCTGTTCTTTTTTGAGATGAATCACCAAAGACTATCCTTACTGGAGATGGGATAAGTGTTCTTATACCAAGTCTCTCAGCAACAGATTTTGACATAATGCTCACATTGGCACCAGAATCGCATAAACAATCTGAAAATTCAGTTCGAGAAATAGAGCAAGTGAAAGAAAAATGCCCTGGATCCTTAGACTCTTTGAGTCTTTGGACAGGTAAACGCTTTGTTACCTTAACGGAAAATATTATGACCTCCTTCATGCTCGGTTTTTGCATCTTTCATGAGAGTTTCAGGGCTTGAATTCTCCTTATAGTTTTTGCCTGGTTCCCCTTCAGTGAACGCTGTCATGGCATTACATAAATTCTTTGGATTATCCTCCACTATTCCTGGCAAAACTCCTGGATGCCTTTTCATAAAATCTGCATTCTGACCTATTTGTAGTTCCAACTTCTCGACACGGGTTGCAAGAGATTCAAACTTCCCATTCAAGTCATTGTACATACAATCGATCCTTACTCCCATCTCTCTAAATGATTTCTCATTGCTCTGAGATGTCTGCATCACGTTTTGTTCAAGCGATTTCACTTGATTCCTTAGCTCAAAGAGGGTTGCTTCTTATGAGGTGGTTTGCGCCTATTGAGGATTGAAAGGTGGTCTTTGTTGAAACTTGTTTGGAAAATTCCTCTGTTGCTGCGGGTAAGGTTAGTTCTGGGGATTCTCAGCTCCTTGACTTCAGTATGAAAGATTGTTGAAGTTGGCATTTCTGAAATTTTGGTTGAAAGCTAGATTGAATCGGTTCTGTTATGTCCCTTGTGCTTCAACAAAATTCACTTCCTCTTCTTGAGAATATATGCCATCATCTTCATATCCTCCATTTCCTCATTACATACAACAATATCACAAGCATGTACATTCTTATTGATAGACAGGACTTTTTAGGTCTTAGGACTATCAATCCCCTTTGTCAAAGTAGTATAAGGGGTATCAATCCAAGAATGTGGTGATAGACACTAAGCTATGTGATCAGTTTCGTAAATTCAAGCAAACATGTGAGGTTTTGATTGATTAATGACAACTAAAAACTTAAAACAAGATTAATGACTAAAGAAGTGATCAAACAAGAACTAAGCAAATGACAAGTGATGAGAATGTATGTATGATGATGAGAAAGGTCTTAGACATGATAGTGGATTAGGGTGCCTTCAGTGTTAAACTAGTGAGCTAATGAATCATGTAATCAAGCAAACCATTCAACTTAAACTTCATTAATCAAGTTAATCCTCTCATGAAGGTATCAACTTCTATGCTAAAACAGTTTCTAACCTAATCATCATTAGTGAAACATGAATTAACAAGCATTAAGAACCAGTTTAATATGTCATTTAAGCATATAAACAATCATTCCCATGATGAATAACACTTAAACCTCTAACAACCTTGTTCAGGCATTTCATCAAACAATTTTGGTGCATGAAATGTCCAGAATCTAGACCACATATGATGTGTATGGATCTAGCATTAAGAACAGGTTGTAGAAAATGGAATATGAATGATCTAACCCCTAAGCTCACTAATCTACCACTTAAGCACCCTAATCTACATATCTAAAACCTTAATATGGGGATTACTCACTAATCATGATCAACACACTAGATCCTTTTCAAGATGTGTTGTTAATCATGATTAGAAGTGTGATTTGATGATGAGAAATGATAAAACAAGATGGAAAACACTCTTCAAATCGATATTAAACTCAAAACAAGGTCTTAAAAAATGGTTCTTTCACCAAAAAGGAAAGGAGACGAAGGATAAGATAAAAGTTCTCTCCAAATTAGGTCTAAAAAGTATTTATAGTGGTCTTGGACGAACCGGGTCAGCCCGGAACAAACCGGGTACTGACCCTGCTTTGGTGGGTAAAGATGAGGTTTGCCACGGTCTAGCAGTTCTTGGTCAAGCCGTGGCAAGTGACCGTGTCAAGTCCCGAAACTTCTGTTCTTGGATGAATCTTGGTGCCACGGGTTCCCTCTGGTCGTGATGCATGGCCGTGTCAAGTCCCGAAGCTCTGAAGGATCCCAAGTGTTGTCTTGTCACGGTTAAGTGTAGACCGTGGTGTGGAGACCGTGTCAAATGCCGAAGGATTGCATCAAGTGCCACAGTCAGATGTGGACCGTGGCAGTTCATCGTGACTTGGACCATTCATCTGTTAGAACGCTTCGGAGGTTGCCACGGCCAAGTATAAAGCCGTGGTGTGGAGACTGTTTCAAACCCCGAAGAACTGCAATCAAGTGCCACGGTCAGATGTGGACTGTGGCATTCCACCGTGCCATCCTTACACTTAGCACAATTTCCACGCTCTTGGTGCTCGAAGGATATGTGTGTCTCTATCCTTCCGGAACTCACGCCTCTCAACTCCAAATGGAACGATCTCAACTGTTCTGGAAAGACGACTCAGTTATCTCAAATCTTGATGAAGGCCCTGTAGACTGAATCGGTCTGGAAATGCATCGTCCTTCGCAATCTTCGGAGCTCATCGGGTCGGTCTAAAATGGCAGCGAGACGGGCGTGCCTTCCGACGAGCCTAACTTTCTGCTCACATCTCCAAACGGGACGATCTAAAGTGTTCCGGAAACTAGACGTAATCGTCTTGATTCTTGATGAAGACACCGGAGGTTGAATCGCATTGCAAGTCTTTCGTCCCACGCGATCAAAGTGAGGGTTTTATCTGCACCAAACCATTTGTCCGAGTTGCTGTACACAGGCTAGGGTTCATGATCCCAGCTCCAAGTTGCTCCAAAAAGTCTCCAAATGACCTGAGAACACTCCAAAAATGCAGGACACTCTAGAACCTAATGCAAATCCTAGACAAAGCTAGAACCAAGGACAAACTCTAACAAAACTAGCTAAATGTATGCATGAGACTCAATCTTTGGACAAAAATGCATTCCTAAATATGAATAATTATGAATATATCAACTCTCCCACACTTGTCCTGTGCTTGTCCTCAAGCAAATAAGAACAAATGAGTGGATGCATGGGAGTTCATATTTCTTTAAAGAGAGATCATCATTAAAAGAATTCAAAGCTCATTGTTCAAGTCACCAATTCTAGACTGCAATGCAAACTGGTTTACTCATAAAAATTAGCCATACTTATCACCAAATGAACCAAACTCAAGCACCAACCTTCACAAGCATTCCTAACCTCAACCTTTTGACATTCATTTAAAGTTTCAAGTGGATCATGTTCATGCAAATCAAGTGAATTCATTTGGCTTGGGACTGGGTTTTGAGATTAAAATGATCTCAATCAAGTAAATGGTACTCCATGAACGGGGATCACTCAAAAATTAGTAGACTTTAGTAAATGCTAAGGGTAAAAAGCAATGGATGCATACAAAGATAGAACTACATCTACCCCACACCCAAAATGCTTTTCACACTCGACTTTAAACCTCTCAAGACTCTTTCTCTAGTCTACTCACCCCAATTGGCATTTTATTCTTGGCACTTAATCAGCTCTCATCACGCTCTTCATTTCATCTCTTAGGGGAATGCTTTCTTTAACAACCACTTAGTGAGTTTCTTTTCTTTAACACACAAGCTCTTCTTTAATTCAGCCTCCTTTTGAATCTTTTCTCTTTTCTCTTTTTTTTTTATGAGACTCTTTTCATTTCAACACATGAGCTTTACATTTCAGCACACACTCACTTTCTTTCATTTAAGCATTCATTCCCCTAACCAATCCGGTTCTTTCCACTTTCATCACTCAGATTTTTTTCTTTTCAGCTCACACACTCAAAATCAATGCTCTCACTTTCACCTAAACCTAGACTAGCCCTTGATGTTGGACTAGTATCTACATGCAGCAATATCTTTGTCGCTCTAAACCCAAAACTTTTTACCAAGTCTACTAGAAACAAGGCCTCACAAATCATGCACACAAGAAGGGTGTTTAGGCTTCAAAGAAAGGTTTGGCTAAAGGCAGGGAACTGTCTCAAGATGAGAGATCAGCTATTTGAGCTAGCAAGAGTGATAAAAAGGGATAAGAAAGCTCAAATATGTATGTGGTACCGATGAATTCACAATGATATGCATAAACATGATAATTAGATGTCAAATTCAAGGGTTCTCACTTAAGCAAGGTTGAGGCTATTCACAACTTGATTCAGCTAGCACAGAAGTATTGAGACACCAGTTCAACGCATGGTTCACACTTGATTTCATACAAGTTTTGCAATGCTTTAAGGGACCAAGCTTTTAAAATGATGCTCTCTTCAAGAAAAAATCTATCATTACTCCCATTTGCATATGATGCAACCTATATGAAAATGCAAACTAGACTCAACCTAAAATGTGAATGCAACTACATGAGCATTTTTTGTGAAAAATTTTCAGATTTTTCCATTTTTTTTTTGTTTTTTTTTTTAATATATGCACTTAGATGAATGCAAAATGAGACTCAAAATGAAAAAGAAAATAAGAGCAGAATAAACATGATTTGTAAACACAAACCCCCTCTCCCACACTTAAATAACACAGTCCCTTGTGTTATAAAAGCATGAAGGAGAAGTGCAAAACAAAATCACAAAATACAAAGAGAAAATAAGCTAAGTTATATGCATATTTACAAGGATGGAGTGTTTACCTCAATCGCTGAGGTCGGATCCCAGGTAGTGGGATGGATTGGAGGTGGAGCCGGATGAAGTTGAGTGTCTAGGTGGGCTGCTCTCAGGTGAGTCTGGTAGGAACGCTGTGGCCGGATTGATCCAGTCTTCTTTTCCTGGTGGGAACGCAAGGTCATGAGCTGCTGAGCTTTCTCCCACCTCTTCTCTTGTAACTTGTTTGGGTGAGGTGGCTGGAGCTGTGTGTTTCTTCACCTTCTTCTTTGGTTGCCTAACACAGTCAACTAGTTTGTGGATCGTTTTGTCTTGCCATTTGCACCATTTCTGAAGGCTGTTAACTCTGGAATACAGCTTCTTTGTGTGATACTCAGGTTCACCCCAAACATAAGGATCAAAATGGCACCGACCTGCTCCCATCCTTCTTTCAAGATCTGTTGGCTCCTCATTCTCACAACCGGCAGCCCTAGCTGTGCTCTGCTCTTCAACTGGCTCTTTACCCTTGGATCCTGCGGTCCTCTTGCATTTGCGAATTGGAGGGTCAATGGCTGGGTTGTAGAGCTGATCCTTTAGAACAATAAAGGAGACATTGTGCCTTTCTGTGAGAGTGGTGATGGCTGGGTGTGGCAACAGAACTTGAACCTTCTCATTTTGTAAGAGCTTGAAGGTGCACAAGAAGTTTTCACCATTGCTTTCTGTTAAAAACCCAAACTTGGTGAGGGTAGCTTCATCAATCAACTCAGACTTGACCTCAACATCATCAAAGACAAAACCTCTTGCTTTCAAAATATTTGTCACTAACCATCCATTGTGCAACTTAGTGAGCTTCTGCCGTTTACCCTCACCCCAAACAATGTCTTTGTATATCAGCATATGACGTGCCAAGAATGCACCACCAGAAGGGATGTAGTGTGGGAGATGAAATTCTCTCTTGCTCTTCAAGTGACTGATGAGAGGATGTAGACCAA
The DNA here is from genome assembly GCF_000478725.1 of Eutrema salsugineum. Lineage (NCBI taxonomy): Eukaryota > Viridiplantae > Streptophyta > Magnoliopsida > Brassicales > Brassicaceae > Eutrema > Eutrema salsugineum. The sequence continues at coordinate 9,028,169 of NW_006256895.1, forward strand.
TACCCAGTAGCTCCATGTCAGCTAGATGCACCACACCATCATTGTGTTTGGTAAAAAACATTTGGCAAAGCACTTTGTGAGCATAGCGGATGGCTGGGTTTCTTATCCATGAACTCTTGCATCTTCCTCCTCTGAAGCTCCCAAAAGCAATTGTATCCCAAAGGTCAGTAATCATGTGATCAGGGTATGTGAACTTCAATGTCTCATCCTTTGCAGGTCTTGGAAAGTCAAAAATCTCATCTAGTTCCTTGAAGCTTACATGGTATGGTGTACCATTGACTGTGAACTCTATGTGCCCAAGACCATTGCCCTCTTTGATTCTCTGATCTCTGGGGCCATACCCACAAACTTCAAGGGATGCAAGAAACTCTTGTGTTACTCCATCATGAGCCACATCTTTCATCTCAAAGAATCCACCGAATCCCATGTTGTTAAAAATAAGCTGAACTTCTTCAAGTAGCCCCATCTTTTTCAGCAGCTCCATATCAGGGAACTTGGTTTGCAACACCTTTACATCCTTGAACATAGCATAGTAGTCATCAAAAGTTGGTTCTTTGTCTTCAGGTTCTGGCTTTGTTTTTGCTTTCTTGGTTGGCTGCAAAACCACTTCAGGATCACTCTCTGTTTCATCTTCATCTTCAGCCATAGCCACCTCTTTTCCTTTCCTTTGAACAGCTTCAACCAGCGCCAGTTCTTTACCAGTATTCCTCGAAGTAGAAGCCTTGGTTCTCTTCGGTGCAGCCAGTTTCTTTACTTTCTTCTCAGCTGGATTCTTTGGTTTTCCTGTTCTCTTCTTTTTTTCCAAAAACCTTACGCCCAAAGGGTAGAATCTGATCCTCTGAAGCACCAGCTCTCTCTTGTTTCGATTTCTCTTTGGCCGCGGTTCTTTTTGTCCCTCCCATCCTGCATTTGCTCAAACAGCTGTGAGCATCAAGGCAAGAGAACAACAAAAGTTTCCAAAAATTCACCAAGTTCAGGGGTGATACAGATCAATTTCCATAGAAAAAGATGTGTCTTTAGCCGGTCAAACACTCAATAAACCCAAGGCAATGGCAAGAAGCAATGCACACAAAGAGTTCAGCTTGAAACACAATTTCTAAAAAAAATCAAAATACTTGATGAATTTTAAAGAAATTTCTCAAAAATTCCAAGAACAGGTTATTCTCAAGCAAGATCCATGCATTTCCTATCCATTCTACTTGCACAACATTCACAAAATGATTCTACGGTATCAAGCGGCCTATTAAAATCGATTCCATGTGTTTCTTGTTCATGAACAGTACATCAAGACATGGAAAATGTGAGTTTTAACAGACAAAAATACCTTGGAATCTTCAAAGTTCGAGTGAAACACGATTATGCAGAAAGAAACTAGACAGGATTACGAGTTCAATGCAGTTGGAATTCCTCGATTTGGTTCAAGAACGAGAGAGATATGAGTGTTCCAAGTTCAAGAAATGAAGAGAAGAAAGTAAACTCGTGTGAGGAAGAAGACCACAGTGGGGAACAGCTGTAAAGGGCGCGGCTTTGACCGGTCAACGTCCGTATGGTCAAGGTTTTCAAAATTTTTTTGCCGCGCCTTGTTGACCGTGGCACGTGACCGTGTCAAAAGCCGAAGATCTGCGTGTTTCTGCGGCGGCCTGGAGCATCCCGTGTCATCTGACCGTGGAAAACCCCGAATGAAGCTTCTTTTCCATTATATGCCACGGTCTATACCTCTCCCCGTGCAAGCTGGCCGCGTCAAATGCCGAAGGTCGGGTCGTCCATTTCTCCTTTGCCACGGCCGGCCTCAGGTCGCGTCTCCTGACCGTGGCAAACCCCGAAAGCATGCAACCTCTTCCACGGTCACACTTCAAGACCATGATTCCTCTACCGTGGCTTAGCTAAAATGTTTGCCATGCTTGATACTTGACCGTGGCCGGCTACCATGCTCAGGGCCGAGCATAAACCTTTGCCCACTTCTTCATTCCTTTACATCTTGCAATCATTTTCCAGGGGTTCAGACTCAAACCTGTAACCTGTAGACACTAAACAAACCTATCAAAACATCCTAAAACATAAAAAAGAAATAAAAGAAAATATTAAAAGCATATTTACAAAGGATAAGCTTGGGGTGTCTCCCAAGAGCACTTTGTTTAAAGTCTCTAAGTTTGACTTTGGAAACCTGCTTAACAGGCTGGTGGATCAAGAAGGGGAACTGATGTAGCTTCCTCCTTCCCTTGTGAAACTAGGTAGTGCTTGATCCTTTGGCCATTTACCACAAACTCTTGACCATTCTTGCCTTCTAACACAACAGCTCCATATGGCCTGACCTCAAGAACTTTAAAGGGACCAGACCATCTAGACTTAAGTTTTTCAGGAAACAACTTAAGCCTAGAGTTGAACAGCAACACCAGATCACCTTCCTTGAACTCCCTTTTCAGAATCTTTTGATGATGCAGAGCCTTGGTCTTTTCTTTATAAATATTGGAGCTCTCAAAAGCCCCAAGCCTGATCTCTTCAAGTTCATGGAGTTGAATGACCCTTTTCTCTTGAGCTGTCTTAATATCAAAGTTCAGCAACTTCACAGTCCACAAAGCCTTGTACTCCAGCTCAACAGGAAGGTGGCAGCTCTTCCCATATAGCAGATTGAAAGGTGATGTCCCAATTGGAGTCTTAAAGGCTGTTCTATAAGCCCACAATGCATCATCTAGCCTTTTGCTCCAATCCTTTCTGCTTGAGGTAACAGTCCTCTCAAGAATGGCCTTAATCTGTCTATTAGATACTTCAACCTGGCCACTAGTTTGAGGATGATAAGGAGTAGCTACTTTGTGTTTCACTCCATGCTTTCTCAGCAATCCCTCCAAGGTCTTGTTCACAAAATGAGATCCTCCATCAGATATAACAACCCTGGGTACTCTAAATCTTGGGAAGATAATGTTCTTGAACAACTTGACTACTACCTTGGAATCATTGGTAGGGGAAGCAATGGCCTCAACCCACTTGGACACATAGTCCACAGCAACTAGTATGTACTGATTCCCATAAGATGAAATGAAAGGCCCCATAAAGTCAACTCCCCAGTAATCAAAGATCTCAACCTCTAGTATTGGGTTTTGAGGCATCTCACTCCTCTTTGAAATGTTCCCATGCCTCTGACAGGCATCACATGATGAAACAACTAGCTGAGCATCCTTGAACATTGTGGACCACCAAAACCCACTCTGAAGAACCTTGGCCACAGTCTTGAATGCTCCCATGTGACCCCCAAAAGCTGAACCATGACACTCTTGCAACACAGGTTGCATCTCCTCCTCAGCAAGATACCTTCTATACAGCTGATCTTTGTTCAGGACATACAGGTAGGGCTCATCCCAATGGTATCTTTGGACATCTCTGAAGAACTTCTTTCTGTGGTAATCATCAAGTTCAGGTGGTTCCACTCCACAAGCAAGAAAGTTCACAATATCAGCAAACCAGGGCATTCTCTTCTCTTGGATGCTATCCACTTCTTCAAACTCCAAATAAGAGTTGAGCACCATCAATGATTCTTCAGGAAGACTGTCATTAAGAGGGACTTCAGAGTCTACTCTCAACCTAGAGAGATGATCTGCAGCTCCATTCTCTATACCCTTTTTGTCTTGTACTTCCATATCAAACTCCTGAAGTAAAAGAACCCATCTCAATAGTCTAGGCTTAGCATCTATCTTGGTCATCAGATACCTGAGGGCTGCATGATCAGTATATACAATGACTTTTGATCCCACCAGGTAGCTTCTGAATTTATCAAAAGCAAAGACTATTGCCAACATTTCCTTCTCAGTAGTAACATACTTCTCTTGGGCAGAGTCAAGTGTTCTACTGGCATAGTAGATGACATGAAGCTTCTTATCCTTCCTCTGGCCAAGTACAGCTCCAACTGCAAAATCAGATGCATCTGTCATAACCTCAAAAGGAAGGGACCAGTCTGGGGCTTGGACAATTGGTGCACTGACAAATACATCCTTGATCATCTTGAAGGCCTCTTCACACTCAGCATCAAAGATGAAATCAACTTCTTTACACAACAGCCTTGTCAAGGGTCTGGCTATTCTTGAGAAATCTTTGATGAATCTTCTGTAAAACCCTGCATGCCCAAGGAAACTCCTTAACCCTTTGACTGAAGTGGGAGTTTGCAGATTCACCATCACTTCCACCTTTGCTCTGTCAACCTCTATGCCCTTCTCAGATATCTTATGCCCAAGTACAATTCCTTCCTGCACCATGAAGTGGCATTTCTCCCAATTTAACACCAAGTTATGCTGCTCACATCTCTCCAAGACCTGTGACAAATTAGAGAGACAATCCGAGAAGGAGGAGCCATAGACAGAATCATCCATGAACACCTCCACCTTCTCTTCAATGATGTCAGAGAATATATGCATCATGCAACGTTGAAATGTGGCAGGGGCGTTACAAAGACCAAAAGGCATGCGCCTGTATGCAAATGTGCCATAAGGGCAAGTAAATGTTGTTTTCTCTTGATCGCTTGGATCTATGGGGATTTGAAAGAATCCAGAGTACCTATCGAGAAAACAAAAGAAGGGATGGTTTGCAAGCCTCTCTAGCATCTGATCAATGAAAGGCAAAGGAAAATGATCCTTTCTAGAGGCTGCATTGAGCTTTCTATAGTCTATACACATTCTGTGTCCTGTTATAGTCCTAGTAGCTATCAGCTCATCCTTCTCATTTTTAACCACTGTGATCCCACCTTTCTTGGGCACAACATGAACAGGAGATACCCACCTTGAGTCAGAGATTGGGTAAATTATCCCTGCCTCAAGGAGCTTGAGTATCTCCTTCTTAACCACCTCCTTGAGGTTTGGGTTAAGACGTCGTTGATGCCCAATAGAGGACATAGATTGGTCCTCTAGGTGTATCCTGTGGGTGCATATGTCAGGAGAGATCCCTCTAATATCAGCCAAAGAGTATCCTATGGCTCTTCTGAACTTTCTTATCTCACTAAGCAATACACTCTCTTGATGCTCTAATAAGCTATCATTGATGATCACTGGATATGTTGAGTTTAAGCCCAACAAGGCATACCTGAGCCATGTTGGTAGAGGCTTGAGCTCAACAGGGGGTGCATCAGCCTCATTCCAATCCTTGTCAAAGCTGAATTGGCTCATGTCTGATCCTTTGATAGCCAAGACCTCAGAGCCACTTTGTTCCAGTTCCAAAAACCTTGTCTCAGGACCAAGTTCTCTAGCATTGTCCAAATACAGCTTGTACCCTTCACTTTCTTCTGCTAAGAGCCCATGGTTTCTTTGTTCTTGGGTTAAGGCAGCTTGAAGAGGGCCCTCAGTATTCAGTTCCTCAAGCAACTCATCAGCCAACTGATCCATTGTCTTCACATAGAAGCATTGACCTTCTATGGTGGGTTTCTTCATCATCTCATTCACATTAAACTTAAGCTTCTCAGACCCAAGTTGAAGTTCTATGATCCCACCTCTCACATCAATAATAGCTCCTGCTGTGGCCAGGAATAGCCTACCCAAGATAAGAGGATCAACTGGTTCCTCATCCATTTCCAGCACAACAAAATCAGTTGGAACCTCAAAACCACCTATCTTGACAGGCAGATCTTCCAACATCCCAACAGGTAATCTAACTGATCTGTCTGCAAGGATAAGAGAGATGCTTGCAGGTTTGAACACTCTAAAGCCAAGCTTCTTTGCTATGGAGAATGACATCAAACTGACAGAAGCTCCCATATCACAAAGGCATCCAGAAAATAGTAGAGGTCCAATGGCACAAGGGAGTGTGAAACTCCCTGGATCAGTCAGCTTTCTTGGAATGGACATCTTCTGAATGATGGCACTGCATTCATGACTTAGTACCACCATGCCTTGAAGCTCTTTTGTCTTGTTCAGAATGGCATCCTTCAAAAACTTACCCATCTTTGGCATCATTAGAAATGCATCAATGAGAGGCATTGTGAGTGGTGTCTCATTGAGTGCCTTCTCAAATACAGCTCTTGCCTTGTCTACAAGCTGCTTCTTAAATCTCCTTGGAAATGGGAGCTTGGGTTGGTATGGAGATGGTGGCACATATATCTTTTCTGGTTCAGGTTCCTTTTCTACCTCTTTACCCTTTTCTTTCCTTGATCTCTCAGCAACTTGATCATCTTTTAAGGCTGCCTCCCCCTCAGTTTGATCATTGTCCTCAATGATCACATTGTTGTGCTCAATACCAGGTAGCTCCTTTCCACTCCTCAGTGTAATGGCTTTAGCATATTCCTTGGGGTTGGGTTCAGGTTTCCCAGGTAGATGGCCTTGGTTCCTTGAGCTAGATGCCTGGTTTTGCTTCAATTCCTTGATTTCCTGCTGCATGCTGCATTCTGGCTTGCAAATATCTGTTGACCCTGAAGCAGTTGTTGCAGAATCCCAACCATATCTGACCCCATCTGTGGCTGCTGCTGAACCGCTAGTGGCTGAAACTGGTGTTGAACCGGTGCTTGCTGCTGGAACTGCGGTGGACCAAACCCTGGTGGTGCCTTTTGCTGCTGCTGTGAACTGAAACCAGTACCCTGAAATGGTTGCTGTTGCTGACCAAAACCCTGATTCTGAGCAAACTGATTCTTGGGTTGAAATGACCCTTGAAAGTTGTTTTTGGGAACAAAGTTCTTTGGAGCTTGAGAATTGGGATAGACCTGGTCTTGTGGGTTTGCTACATTGGGATTCCTGTAAGAGAGGTTCTGATTGGCATTGCCATACTGATATCTCTGGAACCTCTGATTCCCAATGTAGTTAAGCTCCTCCTGGGTTAGACCTTCTTCACTTATGTTCTCAAAGATTTGAGAAGGTTCCTCATACTCTCCTACAAAGTGCATTGGCTTTTGAGTGGTGAATTTCAACTTGTCCAATTCATTCCTCAACTCCTTAACTTCTTTAGTGAGCCTCTGTTCTGAGCTTGAACCTTCAGATCTATTTGATCTGTCATAGTCTTCACCATAAGTGTCATTGCTCATTGGTAAGTTCTCCACTAGCTCTAAAGCAGCATGAATCTCCTTTCCCAGAAAGTTTTCATTGGAGGCAGTATCTAGCTGGTTTCTAATCTTGGGAAGAGCTCCTCTATAAAGTGTGCTGAGAAGAGAAGCCTCACTAAACCCATGGTGTGGGCATTGGTTGGTGTAGCTCCTGAATCTCTCATATGCTTCACCAAAACTCTCATTGCTGTGCTGAGTGAAGCTAGAGATTTGGTTTCTTAGCTTTGGTGTTCTGGAGGTAGAGAAGAATTTAGATAGAAAGGCTTGCTTGCATTGCTCCCATGTTTGAATGGAGCCTCTTGGAAGATTATTCTCCCATTGGTGAGCTTTGTCACCAAGACTGAAGGGGAATAATTTGAGCTTGAAACTGTCCTCAGAAACTCCATTTATCTTTGTCAGGTCACACACTTTATCAAATTGATCCAAGTGTTCCAAGGGATCTTCCATTGCTAATCCATGGAACTTTGAGCTCTGGACCATATTCAACAAGGATGCCTTCACTTCAAAGTTGTTGTTTTGCACAGGTGGTGCCTGAATTCCAGCTCCATACTGATGAGAATTTGCCCTGTCATTTTCTCCAACATAGACCTGTGGCTGCTCATATCTCCTTAGCTGGTGTTGGAAGGGCTGATGTTGGTGGTGCACCTGTTGTCTTTGCTGTACATTGGCCTGATGCCTCTGCTGATGAGATGGAGCTTGTCCCTGATGGACATAAGCTTGCTGTTGATGCACCTGTTCCTGATGAACATTACCCTGATGTAACCCTTGACCAACTCCATTACCAGCTGCATTACCCTGAGCCTGCTGCTCCTGAGCCGGTTGCTCAATGTCCACCACATGCTCTCTTTGATCTTCCATATCAGCCTGATCAATCTGTCTTCCACGCCTGTCCCTTCTCCTCCTTGGTACCAAAAGATTAATGTTGTCGTATAAGGGGAAAGGTGGACCACAGCTTCTTGATCTGGACCTGGTGTTCATGCACCTGAAATCACAAACAGAACTTGAAAGTAATCAGTAAAAACAAAAAAAATAAGTACTTGATCTCAAGAACAGATCAGAGCCTAATGCTAAACACTCCACAATTTGGCAACGGCGCCAATTGATAGACATGACTTTTTAGGTTTTAGGGCTATCAATCCCCTTTGTCAAAGTAGTATAAGGGGTATCAATCCAAGAATGTGGTGATAGACACTAAGCTATGTGATCAGTTTCTCAATTCAAGCAAAGAGGTGAGGTTTTGATTGATTAATGACAGCTAAAAACTTAAAACAAGATTAATGACTAAAGAAGTGATCAAACAAGAACTAAGCAAATGACAAGTGATGAGAATGTATGTATGATGATGAGAAAAGTCTTAGACATGATAGTGGATTAGGGTGCCTTCAGTGTTAAACTAGTGAGCTAATGAATCATGTAATCAAGCAAACCATTCAACTTAAACTTTATTAATCAAGTTAATCCTCTCATGATGGTATCAATTTCTATGCTAAAACAGTTTCTAACCTAATCATCATTAGTGAAACATGAATTAACAAGCATTAAGAACCAGTTTAATCTGTCATTTATGCATATAAACAATCATTCCCATGATGAATAACACTTAAACCTCTAACAACCTTGTTCAGGTATTTCATCAAACACTTTTGGTGCATGAAATGTCCAGAATCTAGACCACATATGATGTGTATGGATCTAGCATTAAGAACAGGTTGTAGAGAATGGAATATGAATGATCTAACCCCTAAGCTCACTAATCTACCACTTAAGCACCCTAATCTACATATCTAAGACCTTAATATGGGGTTTACTCACTAATCATGATCAACACACTAGATCCTTTGCAAGATGTGTTGTTAATCATGATTAGAAGTGTGATTTGATGATGAGAAATGATAAAACAAGATGGAAAACACTCTTCAAATCGATATTAAACTCAAAACAAGGTCTTAAACAATGGTTCTTTCACCAAAAAGGAAAGGAGACTAAGGATAAGATAAAAGTTTTCTCCAAATTAGGTCTAAAAAGTATTTATAGTGGTCTTGGACGAACCGGGTCAGCCCGGAACAAACCGGGTACTGACCCGGCTTTGGTGGGTAAAGATGAGGTTTGCCACGGTCTAGCAGTTCTTGGTCAAGCCGTGGCAAGTGACCGTGTCAAGTCCCAAAGCTTCTGTTCTTGGATGAATCTTGGTGCCACGGGTTCCCTCTGCTCGTGATGCATGACCGTGTGAAGTCCCGAAGCTCTGAAGGATCCCAAGTGTTGTCTTGCCACGGTCAAGTGTAGACCGTGGTGTGGAGACCGTGTCAAGTGCCGAAGGATTGCATCAAGTGCCACGGTCAGATGTGGACTGTGGCAGTTCATCGTGACTTGGACCATCATCTGTTAGAATGCTTCGGAGGTTGCCACGGCCAAGTCTAAAGCCATGGTGTGGAGACCATGTCAAACCCCAAAGAACTGCATTCAAGTGCCACAGTCAGATGTGGAACGTGGCATTCCACCGTGCCATCCTTACACTTAACACAATTTCCACGCTCTTGGTGCTCGAAGGATATGTGTGTCTCTATCCTTCCGGAACTCACGCCTCACAACTCCAAATGGAACGATCTCAACTGTTCTGGAAAGAAGACTCAGTTATCTCAAATCTTGATGAAGGCCCTGTAGACTGAATCGGTCTGGAAATGCATCGTCCTTCGCAATCTTTGGAGCTCATTGGGTCGGTCTAAAATGGCAGCGAGACGGGTGTGCCTTCCGACGAGCCTAATATTCTGCTCACATCTCCAAACGGGACGATCTAAAGTGTTCTGGAAACTAGACGTAATCCTCTTGATTCTTGATGAAGACACCGGAGGTTGAATCGCATTGAAGTCTTTCGTCCCACGCGATCAAAGTGAGGGTTTTGTCTGCACCAAACCATCTGTCCGAGTTGCTGTACACAGGCCAGGGTTCCTCCATGATCCCAGCTCCAAGTTGCTCCAAAAAGTCTCCAAATGACCTGAGAACACTCCAAAAATGCAGGACACTCTAGGACCTAATGCAAATCCTAGACAAAGCTAGAACCAAGGACAAACTCTAACAAAACTAGCTAAATGTATGCATGAGACTCAATCTTTGGACAAAAATGCAATCCTAAATATGACAAATTATTTAACCGATCTTGTACAAAGGCAAATTCTTTCTTTTTTGAACCACATGATATCTGCTCAGGATGTCTGAGATACATCCCCATACCCCTTTCTCTTGATATTCCACACACATTTTTTTTTTATATCTCTCTTTATATGGTGATCCATCTTGTTTCCAAAGGTTATTGACGATTTGGTTGGGTTGAGTTATTGTCTTGATGCTTCCCCATATGTTTTTATAATCTTTAAAATCTTTGCACATTGCAGGACGTTTGCTTAACACAATAAAATGTTATCATCCGGAAATAAAAGATGTGAAACTCTAGGGCTTGCCTGTGCAATCCTTAATCATGTGATCCGTCCCTCCTCTTCCGCCTCATTCATGAGGGAGATAAGAGCTTCTGTGCATAATATGAACATGAATGGGGATAGCGGATGTCCTTGACCCAAGAAACAAAGTTTTCCACCCATGAGAGAGAATTCCGTTTATAGGGAAATTATAACATACCACAGTTATCTAGGACTTGTAAAATGAGTGCAGAAAGTGTCTTGGGCCTTAGATGGGCTTCTGAGGTTTGGATAGAGGTCTAACGCGGGTGAGAGCTCCTGAGCTGCAGTAGGGAGGTGTTTTGCCAGGGGTGAAAACTCCTGTTCTTCCTAGACTATATTGATTAGCCTTCAGTGCATTGATGATATCTGAAGATCTAACCATTGGATTTTATTGATTCCAAGTGTATTGGAAAGCTGGTTGTCTCCTCTATAATCTCTACAAATTTGGGGATGATCGGACCGTGAGAAAGTCTTCTTTGGTTACCAAACTTCTAACAGCCTGAATATATCCAAAAATGTACTTTTGCTCTTAAATGCACTCTAAGAATCCAAGTTTCCGGAAAAGTCTTTTAAAACTCCAAAACAAGGAAAACACTTATAATATCCTTAAAACCGAGTTAAAACACCTGGGTAAGATATTGAAAGTGATCCATAAAAATGGTCAAAATCAGGTGTGATTAGATAACCCAAACTCTTTTGTCGTCCAAAAAAGGAAGTCCATAAATCTAACTAAACATGGAACTGAAAAGCTTGAAATAAAATTGATAGAAAACTATATAAAAAACCGTGCTGGGATTAGGGTTCATCTCTAGGGTTCATGTTCTATGACACAGGAAATTTAGGTAAGGATTTTCTATAACTCTGAAACTATGATAGACACTTATAAGATTAGCCAACTCTCTTCACCCTAATCATCTAATCACTCATTCTCGGTAATTAACTCTCGCTCTCATGTCGGAATAAGATCATGCATTTCAGATCGGAATCCATCTCGGCTTATGTAACCTCCATAGGTAGCTTTCATCTCCTACAACGGGGACATGCATAAGATCCAGTTCAGGTAATCCAGATACAATACTCTCGTGGCTCAGATTCGACCTTTGATCGGACTCTGGGTGATCAATCCAAAGAACTGCTTTGAGATTGGGATGAATGAGAGAATCATTTAAAAACTTGAAATCTTTTAACCTAAAAACCTAGATATCAGTCGAACATGGGATCACCTTTGATGGTCCTTTCACCCAACTAGGTGACTAGTGATAACACCGTATTTGTACCCATTTTCACCATTGATTTCAAATGCTTTTTCAAAGGTTTTAATCAGTTTTGGGAACTTTTATTATGATTTCTCTATATTTGTAGTTTCAAGGTGATAACACCGGATTTTGACCATTTTTATGGATCATTTTAATATCTTTTACAGGTGTTTTTACTCCATTTTCAAAGGTTTTCAAAGGATTTCTATGTTTCCGGATTTTAAAAGACTTTTCAGGTAATTTGGGATAAAGAGGCACAAAATGGAACAAAAAGACTCTTTTGGATAAATGCAGACCGTCAGAACTCTCATGGAGAGACGAAGATCTTCTCACCGTCTGATCACCCTCAAAATTGGAAAACTTATAGAAGAATCAACCAGCTTTCAAATGCACTTGGTTTGGAGACATTCCAACGGTTGGATCTCAAGATATTCCATTAGCGACCGCAGCCAACAAGCTATTTGCCGCGGTCAGAAGCTTCCCGACCGCGGCCAACAAGCCAATTGCCGCGGTCACAACACTCCCGACCGCGGCATTCAAGCTCCGACTTAAAGCCCACTTATCTGAAGCCCAAAGTCATTCTCAGCCTCAATTCCGGAACCCTAGAGACCATGGAGTATTGGAGACTATAAGTACATGTCATTTAGGTCGTTTTTAGAGAGAGCCATTCATACTTTACAGAAACCCTTTTCCTTTAGCCGTTTTTGTGAGATTTTTGTAGAAGATTGTTCAAGTCCGAGTTCTTCAATAGAGAAGCTTTCTTTATCTCTTTTCTTTACTGTTTTTCATTACTTTTATTAAAACCAATGATGATGTCGAACTCAGCCATGTCTGAGTAGATCCCGAGTTGGGCTTAGGGTTCCCGAAAGGGGCTCTCATAATCGATTAAGACATCTAGGTTTATAGATCTGGGATTTTGACCTGTTCTCTGTTTATTCTTGTTCTTATTGCATGTATGCTTGATTGATCACCTAGTATCTGATCTAGATAGTTAGTGTTGCGAAAGTTTTCATTAAGTATCAGCCCTAGAATGAAACAGGCGATTTTTCCGTAGGAGTGGAAACCTACCTGCGGCGAGATCGTGAGTATTGACGAGTCTTGTGCAGCTCTTGCGTTCTCTCCCTTCCAGGGCCAGAGTGGAAACCTACTGGTCAGGGTTGCGAGAAACAGTTGGTTATGATCACGACAGTGACGTAGTCATACCACCGTACTCTAGCTCTAGAACCCATATTTTGTTATCCTTCAATCCCAATCTATCTACACTAATGTTAAAACCGATTGTGATCCCTTAGAGTTCCCAAAAGCTCAGCGTTTTTAGCCATAATTTACAATTCCATCAATTTTTGCTTGCTTTCTTAGACCTGCATTTCAATTTCCTTAGTTCGTTATTTACTTGCTTTATTTACCTTTCATGCGATATCTTACTTGCCTTATTAGCCTTTCAATCGATATTTGCCTATTCTAATTGCATTCCATTCGATTTTTTTACCTGCTTTTTAGGATAGATTTATTTGCGTTCTTTTGTTTTAGTTTAATTCGCAAGAAAAACAACCAACCTTTAAAACCAATTTAGTCTAGACATAAAGTTAAAAAACCGTAGAAGAATACCAGGCACACAAATCTCTGTGGATTCGATCCCTAAATACTACAACTGATTAGCTGTGCACTTGCGGCTTTCATTTGTTTTGTTAAGGGTAAAACTTGTTCCCTCACGTAGCGAGCACGCATCACAAGGCTCTTTTCAGGAAACTTAGAGAAAAAGATGGCAAAATGGAAGAACTCCACATTTTTAGCTCAGAGTCAGACTGTCAGAAGTTCAGCCTAAAATGAAGACTTTCTCACCGTCTGATCCAGCTCAAATTTGTAGACAATCAAGAGGAGACAACCAACTTTCCATAGCACTTCACATTAGGAAGATCCAATAGTGCAATCAAAAGATACATGGACAACAATTTGACTAAATTCACCAGTCCCAAAAGACTCTTACCTGCGGCAAACAAGTGTTTTGCCTGTCCCGGAAGATTCTCACCCCAGTGGACCCATGCAAAGCCACAAGGCCTATCATCAAAGCCCATTTCACTATTTCTCTTCAGAGAAGCCTTAAATGAGACCTGGAAGACCCTAGGATTTATAAATACATTTCTTAGCAGCCCTAAACGGGTGTGTGCTCCTGTAATGAGATTTTGAGCCATCAAACTTTGTTTTCCTAAGATTAGGCGATGGAGAAGGGAATTTTTCCCTAGATCCATTGTTCTTTCTCCTTTTTATCAAATTAACCTTTTTTGTTTCATCTTTTGCATTATTTCATGTCTTTTATCACTCCTTGCATCATGTAGATTTATCCCAGAGAGTCAAGTTTCTAAAGAGCCATCGATAGGCATATATGTTCGATTAGGATTTCTAAGTTTCTAAACCATATTCTGGATCTTATCTCTTCTAAGTTGTTCATATTGCATGAGAGTAGATTCATGACCTATTCTCTGAGCCTAGGATCGATGAGAGCCACGAGAGTGCTGTATCTGATTATCCATACCTAGCTTCAGAAGAAACATAGTCGCTACAGGAGTCGAGAGCTGCCTGTAGAGAAGATGTGAGCAGACGAATTCAATAGTTAATGCATGATCTTATCCCTAGCATGAGAGCGAGAGTTAATTGTCAGATTTGAGTGATTAGTTGATTAAGATGGCGAGAGTTGGTTAATCATACAAATGTCTATTCCAGTTCCATGCAGATCCCAGAAATAGATGAAGATAAATCACCCGGAGGCTAATTGGAAATGCTTTGACATCGATTAGAGTAAACCGGAGAAGTCTAAATAGCCCACTATGAGTCTAGAGTCTATAGTTTGAGCCGAACACCTTGGAGATATTCTTTTAGTAACTCATTTGCATTATATTTTATTTCCTGTAAATATTGGATTAGGTTTAGTTTAGGACCCATAACCGAAAATCCCAAAACCCCATGTGATTATGGCTTTGCTTACTTTCCCAGTTTGGTTTTCTTGCAGATTAGAAATCTTCCTTGTGGATCGACACCCTAAGTCCTACAACTTACATCTGTGCACTTGCAGACACTAGGGTTTTATAAATTTAAAACTTCGGACCAATGGGAAAAAAAAGACGAGCAACCCTAGACCCACCATCAAGTACTCATACATGGCTGAGCTTGACATCATCATTGATTTAAGAACTAGAAAGCAGTAAAGTAAAGAAAAACAGTTGCAGAAAAACTTCTCTTATTGAACACAGAGTTTGGCGATGAAAAGCTTCTACAAATGCATAAAACTTTACCTAAAACTACAATGAAGTTCTCTCTCAAAGAGATGAAATAGGCTCTCTTACAAAAGACTTCAAAATGAGTATTTATAGTGTCTTGGGCCTTAGTTTAGCTTCTGGGGTTTGGACAGAGCTCCACCGCGGGTGAGGAGGCTGAGCCGCGGTGGGAAGGAGTTTGGCCGTGGGTGAAAACTCATGTTCTTTCCGGACTGTGTTGATTGGCTTTCAGTGCATTGATTATATCTGGAGATCTAATCGTTGGATTGCATTGATTCCAATTATCTTGGAAAGGTGGTTGTCTCCAATTTTGGGTATGATCAGACGGTGAGAAGGTCTTCTTTGGTTGCCAAACTTCTGACGGCCTGAATTTATCCAAAAGTGTACTTTTGCTCCAAAATGCACTCCAAGAATCCAAGTTTCCTGAAAAGCCTTTTAAAACTTCAAAACATGGAAACAATTTATAAAACTTTAAAACTAAGTGAAAACATCTACATAAGATATTGAAAGTGATCTATTAAAGTGGTCAAAATCAGGTGTCATCAACTCCCCCAGACTTAAACCTTTGTTTGTCCTCAAACAAAACAAAAGATCTAATTCCAGAAAAGAGGTTTGAAAATCGCAGGAACTAAGAAAATATCAGAGACCATGCTTTTAAACTAAAGTTAATCATTATGCTCAGATTAGGTATAGTCTATAAAATTTTCAGCAAAATACAGGCATAACTAGTCCGTTGATCCATAATGTGAAAGTCTACACACTTAGATCTATCTTCCAGTCAACTAGCTCTTAACATTCATTAAACGTTCATGTGGTTCTCATCAAAAGGGAACTTAGTAAGGCAATCAAGGCTAGGTATTCAGAATGACTTTTTAAGGGGTGAGGTTCTTGGTGTTTAGGGTTACATTTTTATTAAGAGATAAGATATTATGCAAAACAGCAAGAGAGGATGGAGCTGTATATATCCACAGTTTCCAGTCACATTCTTCTTGCTTTAAGATTTCTGATCTCCTTTCTGCAGGTTCTTCTTATAACTTCCCTAGACTTGGATTTTTTTCCAGGTAGTAAAACCAATACTCCACAGATGAATACTTGTAGTCTCTGCTCCAAATAATTTCGGCTATCCTAGACTCTTTTAGGCTTTTGGTTTCTTTTCCTTTCATTTTTTTTCTCTTTTTCGATTTTTTTTTCTTTTTTTTTTGAGAAAGGAAAACCGCCTTTAGATGTAGAGTCTTAGGGAGCACAAAATTTACCTTTACAAATGAGCTTCTTGAGCAATCATTAAGTTTTGATAGAATTCTTGATACCCCACTTTCTCAAATTCCTGCAGTATTTCTCTTAAGTGACAGAAAACTATGTTGTTATTCCCTCTCCAGCGTTTTTGCACATATCTGTCGATACAAACTAAAGAGAGAATGCATGAGGTTTGAACATAAAAGTTTGGGTTAAGGGTGTGGTACCAGCTAAAGATGAAATGGCCATCTAGGACAACAAAGAGTGGTGGCAATAAGGTAAAGATGTCCTAGATGTATATCATAATGCCTGCCTAAAACCAATGATGAGAAAATTAGATGTCAAGTTTAAGTTCAAGTAAAATGACCTAGTATATCCTGTCAGAAAAGATCTCCATGAATAGAAATCCTCTGGTGGGAGTTCGTAGTGCAAGTACTCTAGCTACCGCATAGTCTAGTACTAACCACAAAAAGAACTACCATGTAAAGTCTAGAAGCACATGGGTCTTACTCATCATAGTTTTGTGTCAAACATTCTTGAAAAACACTAAAGGTCTTTTAATAAGTATAGAAAATGATAAATAAAAGCAAGAGAGTCTAAAAGAAAAGAAAAGAAAATGATGATAAAACTGTGGGTATGGTGAGGTGATGGAATAGTGCCTATGTCTCATGGCTGTCGTCTGTCTCTGTGGCAGAGGAGTCATCATCAAACCTGTGGTTCTTCTTCAGAAACTTCTTTATGCGCCTGTTGATCCTCTCCTGCTGGTCGAGCTTCTTCTTCAAAGCTGCAAAGTCTGCATCGCTCCTAGTGGAAGGGGACATCTTCAGGATGAACTAGGTCTCTGATTAGATGTTCATTCCAGTCTTTCGTCTCTGGTCTGATGAGAGAATGGAAAAGGAGTTGTGGCTCTCTGAAATTAGCATGTCGTAGTGCTCTAGCCTGGTGGGTCAGGATAATTAGGATCCATGGTTCATCCCAAAGCTTTGTGTTATAGCCTGAGCCTATTATCTTTCTAAGTCCAAGTTTCAAAAGTGGTTTTGCGGTTATAATACTACGCCATCAATAGGATGGGGAATACACCTGCCGATCAACCAGGGGACAACTCTGTCTGTAGTATCGTCCTCGGAGCACTCTTACCAGCAATGATGATGGGTATTGAATGAGCCACCATAATTGCTTTGCAAGGAGAGCTGTATTAAAATCGTGTAAGTCTCTGAAACCCAAGACGCCCAACTCTTGGGGAATACAGATCTTGTCCCATGCGATCCAATGTAAGCCCACTATCTTGTTTTTTACTCCACCAAAAATTTGAGATGGCACTTCTAAGCTTGTTTGTAACACCATTAGGTAGCAGAAAACATGAACATAAGTCGGGATATCTTGTGTAACAGATTTAATCTGTACTTCTTTTTGACCATGTGTTTACTCTATTGTTTAACTGATCTTGTACAAAGGCAAATACTTTCTTTTTTGAACCAAATATCTGCTCAGGATGTCTGAGATACATCCCCATACCCCCTTCTCTTGATATTCCACACACATTTTTTTTCTATCTCTCTTTATATGGTGATCCACCTTGTTTCCAAAGGTTATTGACGATTTGGTTGGGTTGAGTTATTGTCTTGATGCTTCCCCATATGTTTTTATAATCTTTAAAATCTTTGCACATTGCAGGACGTTTGTTTCACACAAGAAAATGTTATCATCCGCAAATAAAAGATGTGAAACTCTAGGGCTTGCCCGTGCAATCCTTAATCAAGTGATCCGTCCCTCCTCTTCCGCCCATTCATGAGGGAGATAAGAGCTTCTGTGCATAATATGAACAGGAATGGGGATAACGGATGTCCTTGACCCATGAAACAAAGTTTTCCACCCATGAGAGAGAATTCCCTTTATAGGGAAATTATAACATACCACAGTTATCTAACATTGTACGAAATCGTTGATGCGGGCTAGGGTTAGCTGGTCGCGAATAAGTTTTAAATTTATAAAACCCTAGAATACTGCAAGTGCACAGTCGTGCGGTGTATTACTTCGGGTGTCAATCCCTAGGGAGGATGTCTGATCTGCAGAAACTTCAAACTGGTATGAGTAAGCCAAAATAATAAGCTCAAGGATTTTGGTTTGGTTTTGGGTTTTTACGGGAAAAGAAAAGACAAAATAAAACTAGACCTAATGCTAAACTAAATCGACTAAAGACTAAATATGAAATAAGGTTGAGTTGCTAAGGACAATCTACGGGATGCTCGATTCAAACTATGGTTCTAAACTCATAGGGGGCGATGCAGACTTCCCGTGTTTACCCTAATCGATATCTAAGTATCTTCCGACTATTCTCAGGTAGAATATCTTAATCTATTTCTAGGAACTGCATAGAACTAGAATAGACACTTATATGGCTAAAAAACTCTCGTCATCTTAACCAACTAATCACTTAAACTCGATAAGTAGCTTTCGTCACTTGCCGCGAGTAAGATCACGCATTACTAATGGAATTCGTTTTTCCTCACATCTTCTCTATAGGTAGCTTTCATCTCTTACAGCAACTATGTTCTTCCGAAGCTATTTCCGGCAATCTGATACATCACTTTTGTGGCTCTGATAAATCCTAGGTTCAGAGATTATTTAATGACGTAACCTCATGCATTAGGTTCAACTTAGAAGATATGAGATCTAGAATATGGTTGAGAAAAACTAGCAATTCCTATTGAACATATGTGTCCATTCCATGGGTCCTTAAAACTCAACTACTAAACTACTTTAATATGATGCAGGAAAAGATAAACAGGTATGAAAGATGCATAGAACTGAAAATAGTGTTGTATAGATAGGTAAAAAGAAAAGAAGGAGATAGGTCAAAGGTTTAAGGGAAGAATCCCTTTCTCCTTCGCCTAACCTTAAGAAACAAAGTTTGGTGGCTCAAAAACTCATTACAGGAGAACACACCCGAAAGGGCTGCTAAGAAAGCTATTTATAGGTCTTAAGGTCTTCTAGGTCTTCTTTAGGTCTTCTGCGAAGAGAAATGACAAAATGGGCTTGATGTTGGGCCTTGGAGCTGAGTTATGTTTTACCGCGGGTGAGGGTCTTCGAGGACTGGTGAAATGATGGTTCACCGTGGGTGAGAAGCATGGGGTGCGGACAGAAGGTGTTTTCCCGCGGTTCAGCTGAAGTTTGGACTGGTTGACAGGATAACTTGATCTTCATGTAACTTTTGATTGCACCGTTGGATTGTCCTGAAGTAAAGTGCTATGGAAATTCAGCTGAATCCTCTTAAATGTCTCCAAATCTGAGCTGGATCAGACGGTGAAAAAGTCTTCATTTGAGACTAAACTTCTGACGGTTTAACTCTAAGCTAAAAATGTGGATGTCCTCCATTTTGTCATCTTTTTCTCTAAGTTTCCTGAAAAGAGTCTTGAAACTTCATATATAGAAAAACAGTAATAAAAACTCCTAAAACTAATTAAAACCTTCGAAAAAGCATTTGAAATCAATAGTAAAAGTGGGTACAAATACAGTGTTATAAACTCCCCAGACTTAAACTTTGTTTGTCCTCAAACAAAACAAGATCTAAGCTTGAAAAAAGCTTTGGGCTGAAATCATTATAAACTCAAAATCATCAGGAACCATACTCCTAGACTATAATTAAGCGCAATGCATCAATCAGATATAGCCTAACAAATTCTCACCAAAATACAAGCTTAACTAGTCCGTTAATCCGTCATGCAAAAATCTACTAACTTAGACATAACTTCCAGTCAACTATCTCTCTACATTCATTAAGTATAGGCGTGATTTCTCAAGAAACATATCATCCAAGGTAGACGGTGTTTGGTAATGGAAAAGGACATTTAAGTTGTAGAGTTAAAGTGTTTAAGGTTACCTTTCAGCTTCCGGAGGATGCAAGATATTATGCAAAATCCCTAGAGAGAATAGATCTCTCCTTCTTTGATCTTCTTTGTAACTACCTCAGACTTAGACTTTTCCGAGACTCATTAAGAAAAACTCCAAGTCTCTCTAATAATGATCTGAAGAACCCTTGGAACTCATGGCATACCATTAGACTTCTCTTAGACAATTCCTTTCCCTTTCTTTTTTTTTTTATGTATCGATTTTTTATCGAAAGGGGGAAAGCCATTTTTGATAGAGAAAAAGTCTAAGGTTCGATCATATACCAAATTTTTGAGTTTCCAGGATTTAATGATGCTATTCGGGAATCTCCTCCACCAATAAGGTACAGTCCTCATCTTCAGTGACTGAAAACTGTGTTGTTCATTTTCTCTCTGACGTATTTGCACATATCTGCATATAAGACAATAGAGAAACAAGAGTGCATGTGGTCTGAAAGAGATAGGGTAAGGTGGGAAACTAGCTAAAGATAAACTAGTCATTCAGGATCAGCAGAGAATGGTAAAAAGGATAAGAAGTTCTGAATGTATGATTCATTTCCCTGGTTTAATAAATTTAATGAGAAATAAAGTCAAGATAAAGTCCAAATAAATAGAGCTAGTATTACCTTTTAGAGAGAATCTCCATGAATAGATTTCCTCTAATGGGAGTTCGTAATGCAAGTATTCTAGCTACCGCCTAGTCTAGTGCTAATTCTTGAAAGAGCGATCATAAAAAGTGGTGTAGAAATAAACAGGTTGGTCATCATCACATATTTTTGTCATCATTCCCTCAAATGTATTTGTATTTTGAAAACACTTTTTTAGAAATCAAAAATTTTTGAAAAGTTTTTTTAAAAACTCGAAAAATTTGAAAAATATTAAAGAAAATGCAGAATGCATAGTCTAATAGTCTCATGAAAGAAAAGAATGTTAGTAAGGGATTGAATCCACCCCCTGACTTAAATCACACTGTCTCCAGTGTGAAATAAATCAGGCAAGGACGCGAAATAGAGTATGTAAGAATTTAAAAGATAAAGAGAGAGAAAACTTACCTGGCGTTTGGGGTGATAGATGGATTATGGAATGGTTATGGAGGTGATGGGATAGTGAATGGTGGATGGTGGTTAATCTGGAATGGAACTTGGTCAAATGGTAATTGATTTGAACCAATGTAGAAGGTGAAGTGGCCAGACTTGGCCAATGAAACTTGGCCACGGTTGAGATGGTTGTGGTCGTGGTGGATTCGAGGCCGGCCTCGGTTGAGATAGTCGTGGTCGCGGTGAGCCGGTGCTTGGCTGCGGGTGCGAAGGTCGCGGCCGCGGTCAAGCTCTTCCTCTCTTTGTTTTTTTTTTTTAATGTTTTTGTTTGCATACTAAGGCTTGTATAAAATAGAAAACAAAACTTCAGAAGAAAAAGAAAGAATAACTAAATATATAGATACCTAAAAATGGGGTTCCTCCCATCAAGCCCTTTTGTTTATAGTCCTTAGCTGGACTTTTGAAAAGAAGCTAGCTTAGTCTAGTGAAGATCTTGTCCTAAGACAAGTCTTTTTCGAAGATCTTCCCGTTTTCTCTAGCAGATTCTTCCTCACTCCAGAGTTCTTCTGCTTCAAAACCATGTGTCCTTGGGTGTTTTCCTCCTTTGTTTTTGAAAGGGGTAGCTTCGAAGAAGATGACCTTGTCGACATTTGCGAAAGAAACTCTCCAGTTTGGCCAATCCATGATGGCTCCAGCATTTGCCAGAAAGGACCATCCTAGGATAACTGGATATGAGTCATCTTTGGTCTGGACTATGTAGAATTCAACAGGGGCAATGCAATCTCCAATCATCAAGGGTATGTCTCAGGATATTCCTCTTGGCGTTGCACTTGAGTCATCAGCTATGCTGATCTTAGTCTTGGTCCTTGAAATGTGCTTAATACCAAGTCTCAAAGCAGTAGCCTTGGACATCATGTTAAGGCAAGCTCCAGAATCCCAAAGAACATTAGGAAATCTTTCACCTCTAATATCACAAGAAATAAGAAATTGACCTTGGTCTTGGATTTTGTGGAGGGTTCGAACTGGTCTTCCTTCTTGGGCGTGTGAACAAGTCTTTCATCTCTGAAATGGACTCTTTGCTCTCACAGAAAAATTGGCCGATCATGTGGTCTTTGCACACCTTGGCAAAAGAAATTCCATTGGGTAGATTCTGAACTACTTGATTGAACTCTTTGAGCTTCTCTTTGCTGATCTTATTGGTGTAATCATTGGCTTCTTCAGGGTCTTTGAGATGAATCCTGTAAACCGCTGCATCAGGCGATGATCTTGGGAAAGATAGGTACCTGGCTCTCTTGAAATAGGTGTAGATGTTCTCCTTAGTCTCCTTGCTGTATCTGAAGAAAATTTGTAGGCAGCCCAGCTTCCAAATATCATCGAATCCATGGTTGAGAGGGATTATCTTCACAAAGTGGTTGAACTCAATGAGTCTCTCTCTAGATATGCTGTTGGTTATTGGCTCTTCAAGAACTGGTGAGTTGCTTCTTGATGAATGGTCTCCAAGGTTTGCATCCTCAACAAACAAACCATACTCTTCATCTTCAGAGAACTGCTCTTAAATCTCTCTCTCACAAGTGTAGGCCATATTACAAGGTGCATAGTTGGTGGATTCTTGTTTCTCCTTTGCGGCTTGTGCGGTGATGGAGAAGACAACTTTATTGAACAGTCTAGGTCTGGTCACAAGGGATCGGTGTTCAACTGAACAACTTTCGGTTAATGGATGAGAAGGCTCGGGACTTGAAAAATGGGCCTCCTCTGCGGCAGAGATTTGCACAGACGCGGTGGGAGTGAGCTCGGCTGCGGGTGACGCTTGCGCAGCTGTGGTGGGCTTCTCCTGGCTTGTGATGCTCGATGCTTCTTCCTCCTCGTCTTCATTGTTGTACTCTTGCTTCCAGTGGTTGTCTGGCATGTCTTTGGTCTCCAAATCAGTGATTCCAGTGGTTGGATCATTCTCCTAATGATCCTTAGAAAGTTTCTCAACTTTCTCTTCTACTTCATCAAGAGCATAAACAACTCTATCTAAAGTAGAATCAAGCTTCTAAGTCTTGTCAACAACCTTTCCTACGCCTTGCCATAGCTCCAATGCGTACTCATAGGATTGGTTTTTGCTTTCATTCAGCTCCTTATCTAGGTCATCGAGTTTGAATCGGCTTGTCAAAGGTTGAAGGTGTTTTTCCCTTGTTCTTCTTTAACAGATTCCATTCTCTGGTTCATTACTGCACTGTCTTTGAATCTTTGTTCTTCTAGGGTTTTCACGTGATCAGAGAGATCATCAAACTTCTTGTTAAGCTTGATGGATATGGCATCTATCTTCATGTGCAGGGTAGCTTTGACGACAGCTTGGGAATCAAGGTACTGGTTCAACATAAACCCTAATCGATTTAGTTTGAGCCTACATCAATTATTCTCATGGTTCTGGTGCAGAATCTGATGAATCAGGGGATGAGATGGTCGACGGTTCACCAAGGGAGGTGAATAGGGTTCATCTTGGTAAGAAAGAGGCTCGCAGCTTCCATGGTGATCGTTCGGCTGAGGGATCCGATCCATGTGTCCGTAATCACGCCTGAATGGTGATTCACATGCGCAGGGAGCAGCACACAAGTTGAAAAACCTTTGCTCGGGATTATGGTTTTTCCTTTGTGGGAGATCCATGTCTCCAAAGTCTGAAACTAGGGCAAACAGTAAAGAGAGAGAATTAAAAGAAAAAAGATATAGTGTTTATAGTTCGGCATTACTTCCTATGAAGTTTGGCAGAAACTCGACATATATAGCCTCCCTGGCAACAGAGCCAAAAAATTGATGCGAGCTAGTGTTAGCGGGTCGCGAATACGTTTTAAATTTATAAAACCCTAGAAAACTACAAGTGCACAGTCGTATGGTGTAGTACTTCGGGTGTCGATCCACAAGGAGGATGTTTAATCTGCAGAAACTTCAAACTGGGATAAGTAAGCGAAATAATAAACTCAAGGAATTTTTGTTTGGTTTTGGGTTTTTACGGAAAAAGAAAAGAAAAAATAAAAGTAAACCTAATGCTAAACTAGTTCGACTAAAGACTTAAAATGAAATAAGGTTGAGTTGCTAAGGAAAATCTACGGGATGCTCGATTCAAACTAGGGTTCTAAACTCATAGGGTGCGATGCAAACTTCCCCTGTTTATCCTAATCGATATCTAAGTATCTTACGACTAGTCTTAGGTAAATTATCTTAATCTAATTCTAGGATCTGCATGGAACTAGAATAAGAACTTGTATGGCTAAGCATCTCTCGTCATCTTAACCAACTAATCACTTAAACTCAACAACTAGCTTTCGTTTCTTGTCGCGTAAGATCATGCATTACTAATGGAATTCATTTTTGTTCACATCTGCTCTATAGATAGCTGATAGAATCATGGAACCGATGAGAGCTAAGGACGAGGAACAGATCGAGGTTCAGGCCGGAACACAAGACCAAGTGGCCGAGCTAAGCGAAGTCGAGGTTCAGGACGGGGTACAAGACCAAGGAGTCAACCTGAACGACGTCCTGGCCATGCCAACTGGACCGATGACCAGGTCGCGTACCAAGAAGCTCACAGGAGCAATCCAACAAGTTCTCACCGAGCTAAGGAACCAAGGCCGAGCTGACGACCTAACACCCATTCACAAAGTCATGACCGCTCTCATGTACTCTGGTCCGAACTAACCTGGTTGGGGTGTTGTGTTAATACTCTTTTTCCTTACATTCGGTTTTGTCCCACTGGGTTTTCCGAATGGGGTTTTAACGAGGTTAATGCACACCCATCTCGCGACCATGGTTCGATTCGCGGCCAAGTATAACGGTTAAGGAGTTCAAGAGTCTAGCGAGAAGACGCGAAGGGTCATCCGGAAATCCAATCGTTATTCAACGTATCTTTAGATTCATTTAGTTTCATTTAATGTCTTTTAATTCTCTGAGTATGACCGATGGTCTCCTTTCGCCTCTATATAAAGGCACCCATGTATTCAGAACCATTATCACTTATCTTTTTATAAAAATTTCTCTTTGAGTTTTTTTCTCTTTTGTTCTTCGAGAACTTTGTCGATATTTTGGTGGTTAGCCATTGATCGATTCTCGGTTTATCAAGTAGTTTCATCCTGCTTGACGCAGCCTTCGATTCCAAAGTGTGAGAGAGAGTTGTAGTCATATTTGGGGCTTAGGGAACTTCGGGACTTGTCTCACACCCTAACATCCGATATCGCAATCCTTAATCAACTTTGTCCATCCCCTCGTTTCCAACCCCTTCTTTGGAATTGGGCCTAGGGATTTTCGAGCTCTCGCTCACGCCTTAGCATCTCTTTCACCGAACCGGTCTGGATCCAAGGATCTATCAACCTCCACCGAGCCAAGTGTGTGACAATTCTAGGACGGTATTCTATCAAGTGGTATCAGAGCCACGCACTTGTGAATCGGTACTATCTTTCTTCTCTTTTAGAATTATGTCTTTTCTCATCTATCTCTTGTAAATCGATCATTTAAAAAAAAAAAGGATCTGAATTCTTTTCTTCCTATCTATTCTTCTTATCTCTTAAAACGTCCAACTTGCTTGATTCACCGATTCGAACAAGGCTTAAATCGATTTGTCGATTTAGTTTGCTTAGAACCGGAGAGAAATTCTAGTGTGTTGTGAGGTCATTAAGAGAGTGAGTGAACAAAGAGGGAAACAATTGTGAGGAATTTTGATTACTAACGTGTTTGTTCAATTTTTCGAGGTACTTGTATGTCATCCGATTTCTCTTTGGACGACTGTGAGTTCTACACCTTCCGAGACGGTAATCACGTTCGCTGGTACACCCCAGGAGAGATGGAAGCCAAGCTTAATCAAATCACCGAGATGATGGAGCGCATGAGCCAACGAATGGAGCGGCTTGAAGGTCAGCCGAGACCAGCGGAAGTAAACGATCAGAACCGTGAGGAACCCATGCACATCCGCCGAGATCGGAACCAGGAACCTGAGGTCGACAATCCTTTCTACGATGACAATCACTCGTCTGGTAGTAGCCGAGCGAGACCGCGAGGCAACCGAATGTTTCGTGGCCGAGCTGGAGGAATCCGAGACCGAGGACACGCCATGCCCGCGAGAAACCCAAACGACCGTTATGAGGGAGGACGACCACAGCAGCGTTACAAAGCTGAATTGGTTAGAGGCCGAAACGACAACGACCTCGGAGGAATGAAGCTCCGGATCCCGGCGTTCTATGGCAAGAGCGACCCGGACGCTTTCTTGGAATGGGAAAAGAAGGTTGATATCATCTTTGGGTGTCAAGACCTTCCGGAGAGGAAGAAGATAAACCTACCTGCTTCAGAGTTCAATGGCTACGCAATCGATTGGTGGGATCAGATCGTGATCAGTAGAAGAAGAAACGGAGAACGGCCTGTTGAAATCTGGGAAGAGATGGCTACTTTGATGAGGCAACGGTTTGTGCCCGCGCATTATCAACGCGAGCTACACACCAAACTCAGACGTCTTACTCAAGGAACCAAGTCTGTGGAAGACTATCACCAGGAAATGGAGAGGCTTATGATCAAAGCCGATGTCTTTGAACCTGAGGACGCAACAATGACGAGATTCTTGAGCGGTCTAAACCGAGACCTTCAAGACCGAATGGAACTTCAGGAATGCCAGGACATGTACGAAATGTTACATAAAGCAATCCTCTTGGAACAACAGCTCAGGCGCAAGGGAACCAATCGGTTCACTACCGGATCCAGTTCGCGACCGACCTACCGAGATGAAAAAGCTGTCTACCCTACGTGGCCGAAGTCCGAAGTCAAGCCCAGTCAGAGCGCCGACCTCAAAGGCAAAGCCGAGGTAACCTCAGCCCGGACTCGTGATATCGAATGCTTTAAATGTAGGGGCAAGGGCCATTATGCGAACAAGTGTCCAAACCAGAGAGCTATGATCCTTCTAGACACCGGCGAGGTCGTGTCCGAAGCAGAAAGTGAAGCTGAGCCAAAGTATGACGAGGAGCCTGAAGAAGAGTATGCGGCTGGAGGAGAGCTACTGGTAGCACGGCGAGTGCTAGTGTCACAAGAGCCGGTCCGAGAAGAGGATCAAAGAGAAAACCTCTTTCACACGAGGTGTATAGTCATGGGGAAAACCTGCAGCATGGTCATAGATGGAGGAAGTTGCACAAATGTAGCGAGCCAGAGTATGGTGGAGAAGCTCGGGATGCAAACTATCAAGCATCCGCATCCGTACAACCTCAGATGGCTTAACAACCAAAGGCAACTCAAGGTCACCAAGCAAGTCACCGTGCCATTCAAGATCGGACGATATGAAGATGAGGTGTTATGCGATGTTCTACCCATGGAGGCTGGACACATTCTGTTAGGATGGTCGTGGCAGTTCGACCGGAAAGCAGTTCATGACGGGTTCACTAACAAACATTCGTTTGAACACCAAGGACGTAAGGTCGTGCTGGCGCCTCTATCACCCCAAGAGGTATATCTGGATCAAATCCAATTGGAAAGAAGTAACAAAGGCAAAGCTACCATGATCAACCCCCTAAACACCTCCACTAAAAATGAGAGTGAAACACTGAGTGAACCCCCACAAAAAGCCTTAAACACTCAACCCGTGAGAAGAGAGACTCTTTTTGTGAGGCCAAGAGAGATTAAACAGGCTATGCTTGAGAGGCAGCCTTTCATTCTTCTTATGTTCAAAACCGCTTTGGCTAGCACGTCTAACACCAAGCCGGAACTTCTGAGCAGGATTTCTTGGGCTTTGCAGGAATACGCGGACGTCTTTCCCGAAGACAATCCAGGCGGGCTACCACCGATCCGAGGTATTGAGCACCAGATCGACCTCGTACCTGGAGCGTCCTTACCCAACCGACCTGCGTACCGTACCAATCCGACTGAGACCAAGGAACTCCAACGCCAGGTCGACGAGTTGATGGCCAAGGGATACATCCGCGAAAGTCTAAGTCCTTGTGTCGTGCCCGTGCTCTTGGTGCCAAAGAAGGATGGAACCTGGCAAATGTGTGTTGATTGCCGAGCTATCAACAACATCACGGTAAAGTATCGCCATCCTATCCCTCGTCTTGATGACATGCTAGATGAACTTTATGGGTCTAGTGTGTTCACAAAGATAGATTTAAAGAGTGGTTACCATCAGATCCGAATGAAAGAAGGTGATGAGTGGAAGACCGCGTTCAAAACCAAACATGGTTTGTATGAATAGCTGGCCATGCCATTTGGCCTAACTAACGCACCTAGTACCTTTATGCGATTAATGAATCATGTGCTTAGGTCGTTCATAGGCGTTTTTGTAGTGGTTTAATTCGATGACATCCTGATATACAGTAAGAGCCTAGAGGAGCATGTGAATCATTTAAAACAAGTGCTAGAAGTCCTTAGGAAAGAACGCTTATTTAGAAATTTTAAGAAGTGTTCCTTTTGTACGGATAACGTGGTGTTCCTAGGCTTTTTTGTCAGTTCACAGGGTATACAGGTGGACGAGGAGAAGATCAAGGCTATCCGAGACTGGCCAAGTCCCAAGACGGTTGGAGAAGTTCACAGCTTCCACGGTCTGGCCGGGTTCTATCGCCGGTTCGTCCGAGACTTCAGCACGATCGCAGCCCCTCTCACCGAGGTCATCAAGAATGACGTAGGATTCAAATGGGAACGAGCTCAGGAGGAAGCGTTCAATACCCTAAAGCACCGGCTTACACACGCACCCTTACTCTCCCTGCCCGATTTTCTCAAGACCTTTGAGATCGAGTGTGATGCATCCGGAGTGGGAATTGGAGCCGTGCTCATGCAGGAGAAACGACCGATCGCTTACTTTATCGAGAAACTTGGAGGAGCAACGCTTAACTACCCGACCTACGACAAAGAGCTCTATGCTTTGGTCCGAGCTCTACAGACTTGGCAACACTACTTGTGGCCCAAGGAGTTCGTCATCCATACCGATCACCAGTCCTTAAAGCATCTCAAAGGACAACAGAAACTGAGCAAGCGACATGCGAGATGGGTCGAGTTCATCGAGACATTCCCTTATGTGATTCAGTACAAGCAAGGAAAAGAGAATGTTGTGGTGGACGCGCTATCCCGACGTTATGCCCTGATCTCGACGCTTGATGCCAAGATACTTGGATTTGAGATGATCAAAGAAGTCTACGCAACCGACCTGGACTTCCAAGAAGTTTATCGCGCCAGTTCTGAAGTTTATCGCGCCAGTTCTAAGTTTTCCTATGGCAAATATTATCAAAGTGATGGGTATTTGTTTTATGAGCATAAACTGTGTATACATAACACTTCTATGCGTGACTTGATTGTCAGGGAGGCACACAGAGGAGGCTTGATGGGACATTTCGGAGTTCTTAAGACGCTAAGTGTGGTCCAAGACCATTTTTACTGGCCGCACCTCAGGAAGGATGTGGAGAGAATCTGCCAAAGATGCACAGTTTGCAAATTAGCCAAAGGCCGCAGCCAGGGCGCAGGAATGTACACTCCACTACCCATCCCTACCGAGCCGTGGACAGACATCTCCATGGACTTTTTCCTCGGGTTACCTAGGACCCGCCGAGGTAAGGACTCTATCTTTGTCATAGTAGATAGGTTCTCCAAGATGGCACACTTTGTTCCATGCCACAAAACTGATGATGCTTCCAATATAGCCGATCTGTTCTTTAGGGAAATTGTTCGTTTACATGGAGTTCCTAGAACCATAGTGTCAGATCGGGATACTAAATTTCTTAGTCACTTTTGAAAAACGTTGTGGGCTAAGTTAGGAACTAAACTGTGTTTTTCCACAACCTGTCACCCTCAGACCGACGGTCAAACCGAAGTGGTCAATAGGACCTTGTCAGCTCTCTTGAGATCGGTCATTAAAAAGAACCTTACGACTGGGGAGGAATGTTTACCTCATGTTGAGTTCGCTTATAACCGAGCTGTCCATTCTACCACATTGTTTTCACCATTTCAGTTAGTTTATGGTTTTAATCCTCTTACCCCTTTGGATCTAACCCCTTTACCAATGATTGAGCGTGAGAACATGGACGGGAAGAAGAAAGCCGATCTGGTGAAGAAGATGCATGAAAAGGCAATGCAAAACATCGAAAGAAAGACGGAGCAATTCCAGAAGTACGCCAATAAAAGAAAAACCAAAAAGATGTTTGAGCCCGGAGACCAAGTGTGGATCTACCTAAGGAAAGAGAGGTTTCCGGAAGAGAGAAAGTCTAAATTGAAGCCGAGAGTGGACGGACCATTCACTATCCTAGAGCGGATCAACGACAATTCTTACAAGCTCGACCTCCAAGGTAAGTACTCAGTTAGCTCAAGTTTCAATATTGCTGATATCATTCCTTTTCACGCAGATGAAGCCGACTTGAGGACAAGTCCTTTTCAAGAGGGGGGGGGGGATGATAGAATCATGGAACCGATGGGAGTTAAGGATGAGGAACAGATCGAGGTTCAGGCCGGAACACAAGACCAAGTGGCCGAGCTAAGCGAAGTCGAGGTTCAGGACGGGGTACAAGACCAAGGAGTCGACCTGAACGACGTCTTGGCCATGCCAACTGGACCGATGACCAGATCGCGTACCAAGAAGCTCACAGGAGCAATCCAACAAGTTCTCACCGAGCTAAGGAACCAAGGCCGAGCTGACGACCTAACACCCATTCACAAAGTCATGACCGCTCCCATGTACTCTGGTCCGAACTAACCTGGTTGGGGTGTTGTGTTAATACTCTTTTTCCTTACATTCGGTTTTGTCCCACTGGGTTTTCCGAGTGGGGTTTTAACGAGGTTAATGCACACCCATCTCGCGACCATGGTTCGATTCGCGGCCAAGTATAACGGTTAAGGAGTTCAAGAGTCTAGCGAGAAGACGCGAAGGGTCATCCGGAAATCCAATCGTTATTCAACGTATCTTTAGATTCATTTAGTTTCATTTAATGTCTTTTAATTCTCTGAGTATGACCGATGGTGTCCTTTCGCCTCTATATAAAGGCACCCATGTATTCAGAACCATTATCACTTATCTTTTTATAAAAATATCTCTTTGAGTTTTTTTCTCTTTTGTTCTTCGAGAACTTTGTCGATATTTTGGTGGTTAGCCATTGATCGATTTTCGGTTTATCAAGTAGTTTCATCCTGCTTGACGCAGCCTTCGATTCCAAAGTGTGAGAGAGAGTTGTAGTCATATTTGGGGCTTAGGGAACTTCGGGACTTGTCTCACACCCTAACATCCGATATCGCAATCCTTAATCAACTTTGTCCATCCCCTCGTTTCCAACCCCTTCTTTGGAATTGGGCCTAGGGATTTTCGAGCTCTCGCTCACGCCTTAGCATCTCTTTCACCGAACCGGTCTGGATCCAAGGATCTATCAACCTCCACCGAGCCAAGTGTGTGACAATTCTAGGACGGTCTTCTATCAATAGCTTTCATTTCCTACAGCGAGTACGTTCTTTCAAAGCTGTTTCTGACAATCTAATAAATTACTTTCATGGCTCTGATCAATCCTAGGTTCATAGATTAGTTCATGACTCTAACCTCATGCATTAGGTTTAACTTAGAAGAGATGAGAAATAGAATATGGTTGAGAAAAACTAGCAATCCCTATCAAACATGTGTGTCCCTTGGATTGGTCCTTAAAACTCAACTACTAAACTACTCTAACATGATGCAGGAAAAGATAAACAAGTATGCAAGATGCATATAACTAAAAATAGTATAGTGTAGATATATAAAAAGAAGGAGATATGTCAAAGGTTCAAGGGACAAATCCCTCTCTCCTTCGCCTAACCCTAAGAAACAAAGTTTTGGTGGCTCAAAAACTCATTACAGGAGAACACACCCGATTAGGACTGCTAAAAAATGTATTTATAAGTCCTAAGGTCATCTAGGTCTTCATTAAGGCTTTTGCGAAGAGAAATGACAAAATGGGCTTGATGTTGGACCTTGGGGCCGAGTTATGTTGCACAGCAAGTGAGGGTCTTTTGGAACTGGTGAAATGATGGTTTACTGCATGTGAGAAGCATGGTGTGCGGCCAGAAGGTGTTTTGTCGCGGGTCAGCTGAAGTTCGGACTGATTGACAGGATATCTTGATCTTCATGTAACTTTTGATTGCACCATTGGATTTTCCTGAAGTGAAGTGCTATGAAAATTCAGTTAGATCCTCTTGAATGTCTCCAAAATTGAACTGGATCAGACGGTGAGAAAATCTTCATTTGAGATTGAACTTCTGATGGTTTGACTTTGAACTAAAAATGTGGATTTTTTCAATTTTGTCATATTTTTTCCCAACTTTCCTGAAAAGAGTCTTGAAAGTACAAATATAAAAAAAGAGTAATAAAAATTCCTAAAACTAATTAAAACCTTTAAAAAAGCATTTGAAATCAATAGTGAAAATGGGTACAAATATGATGTTATCAATGGTAGCAAAGAGGATTCTGATCTTCTCAGTCCTCCTTTTTTTTTCATGATTACCAGTGACTTCATTAAAATGCCCCATCATTAACCAAGCACCTTGACAGTTAAGACTCATCCGTGTGAGTCTTTCCCAAACTTGTTCTCGGGACTCAACGAATTTATCACCATAAACAAATATTATGAAATTTTTTTCCCTCAAACGTTGATTCAACATCGATCATACGAGTATCTGAATATAAGATAACAACTTTTTTGGATCATCTATTTAAAATAAAGCTAGATTACCGATTCTGCCTCTCGGCTCCATGGTGAAAACATGGTCATATCAGAATGAAATTTGCATATCTTGCATAGCATAAGGATTGTTTTTTGTCTATGATAAAAAAAAAAAAGAAAACTAGGTAGAAAACACCGATGAAGCTCTTCCAGGTGCTCTTTTGTCAGTTGTGCTCACTTACCCTGACAATTCCATGCTATTGCGCTCATTCTGTTGTCGTTGTGCCGGCTTAAGCACTCAAGGTCTTCTTGTTCTTGTTCGGTTGCTCTTCCTTGAGAGGGATTTTTTGGTCTTACTTGGACTTGGAAGAGGCCCAGATTTCTTCCCCTTGTTACATGGGGACACACGGCCCTTTGCCAAAGTCCTCATTTTTGTGGAGAAGCCCATGATATTTGGGCTGTTATCGATCTTCTTCTTTGCTTTTTCTGACATACCTTAAACCTAAGAAGAGCTCCGGAGGTTTCTAGGAGGGGAACCTAAGATTTTCATCGCATCAAAATTGACGGGATTTGGAATTTCATCACTCTCACCACCCTCCTGATCAGCTTCTTCCCCGGCTGCTTCATCTTCTTCCATGGAGATGCAGCCTTTTTTTCCAAATTTTCATCATCTGCGAGCATTAGATCCTCTCCTAGGAACTCATCGTTAAACAGCTCTTCTTCCATAAGGTCGTCGTTTTCCACCCAGTCACCGAGCCCTTCATCTTCGTTCGCTAGCATCTCATCCTCTGTCTCTTCCTTCTCATCCTCCATTTCGTCCTCCACGATTGTATCCTCACCAAGTTCGGCAATCATTTCGGATCGAAAATCGAAATCCAGTTGCTTTATCTTTTTTTCCTCTCCAATAGTCTCGAGTTCATCATCCTCATACTTATCTTCCAGCGTCATATCATACCAGCTCCTTCTGGGTTCAGAAACTTGCTTTCTTCTCAAAAAAGGGATCAGAGATTTGGTTGGGATCACTGTCGGCTCAGGTACTTGCATAGATGCTTCCATGGATACTTCCATCGCAAAGTTCAGGCTTTTCTTTGCTGAGCTTCCTGATTCCGAGCTGTTTCCCAGATCAATTCATTTTTCCTTGTCTTTTGACATAACATCAGATCTCTTCTGGAGATTTAGGCGGAATGGTCTCTCTCTTAGGTGTTATGTTGACTTGAAAGGTTGTTTTGCCGATTAACGGTTGATAGGATCTCCGATATTTTCTTTTGGGAGTCCGACACCTGAGAGTGGTGAGAAGCAGCAGTAGCACGTTCATTAATCTGAAGTTTTTGGTAGTCTCTTGAAGGTGTTGTTTCTCTAATTTTGTTTGACTCTTCCCTCTTTCTATTTGGTGCAAACGAATCCTCATAGCGTCTCTTTCGATCAACTGCATCCAGGTGGTGTGAGGTCTCCCGAAAGCGGGGAGTTGTTATGGCACGTGAGTCTTTTTGTCTTCCATTTCTGGGCTCATATGGGATCTCCATTCTTTTCCAGACACTATCTATTTCTTGGTGTGAAGTCTCTCTTCCACTACGGTGAGGAGATTCCTTTACTGCAGAAGAGGTGTAAGGAATGGTTTTGTTTTCACGGCTGTATTCTCAGTCAGGTGCCTCATACGAGAGGGATTGATGCTACTTCCTGCTTGTTCGTATGCCAAAGGAATGACCTTTCTTCTTGGGTATTCCTCTCTTATCTGGACATCAGGGTCTCTAGCAGCCTCTCTTTCTTTTCTTTTTTCTTTTCTCTGCTGATCAGTAAGCAGTGGGCAAGAACTTTCCTCATGAGAAATGTGGAAGCATGTGAAGCACCATCGGTACAGCTTTCATACTTCAGAAAAACCGTAACAATCTCGCCTGTAGAGAGTCTTGCTCTCTTTTCGAATTTCAGGTGCTCATCTACTTTTATGGTTACTTGGAACCTTGCCGCCTTTGCTTCTATGGCACCGAAAACCCCAATGGTTTTTCCAAATTCAGAGAAGATTTCATCCATCCAGAAGTGGGTTGGAATGCCTGTTGTGCGAACCCAGAAAGTCATGGAGTTTGGAAATACATCTCCAACGTGGGGAGACCATCTCTCCAAAGCAAAAGACCATCTGTTGAAGTGGCAGGGTCGTTTGTTGAGAATTTTCTGGAGATCTGTCTCCGAGTAAAAATCGAACTGGAAGCGGGAGTTCCCCAAGTCGACATCGTGCACTCTGCCCTCGACATCCCATATATTAGCTATGGGGAGAAGAGCGATTAAGGCCTTGATGCTTCTGTCCTCTTTGTTAAACATTCTCCCCACCAAGCTACAGTTAAACTGTGCTATCAGAGCCGATTTATCCACTTGTGTTAAGATAACCACGTCTTCCTCTTCGTCCTGTCTTTGGATCTGGTGAGCTCTGCTGTTGTTTAGGCCTCTGGAGGATGACATCTTGGAGCTTGATTCTGTAGATATGTAGGTCTTGTTTAGGGATAGGATGGTCTTGGGTCCACTCTTGAATGATGGAAAGGAAGGCTTGAAATACTTAGCATAAGCTAGAGGGGGGTAGAGAGGCTCCTAATTTGATTGTTGCTTTTGAGGGTTATGGAAAAGCTTTTGAGGGTAGAGAATCTCTTCATTACGAAGGAAGTGTGGCTGGAGAAAGAGTGGCTATCCATAAAGCTTGAAGATATCCTAGAAACAACAATATAGAACTAACACTGTGAAATCTTTTGCAGATTTCTTTTTGGAACTAACACAGTCTTCTTTTTGTGGCTTTATCTTTGGATGTCATCAAAATCTTTAATCATTTCTTCATTGTTATCCTATAAACAACAATATAGAACTAACACTGTGAAAAAATCTACACTTAAATGTTTTTGAAAACTTTAAGTTGCTTATTAAAAAGAATAATCATCAAACAGAAACATTGAAGAAATGAACCAATAGTGGTAAAATAACGTTCAGTTATATTTTCTTGAAGGGTCTAACTCTCTCTAAATTTTTAATTTAGGTATTTTTGAAAATCACCAGCATGTTCATCTTTTTTCTCTTTCATGAATGAAATTTCCATAATAAATAGGTTTAAATTTGTATCATTCACTTTCTCTTTCACTACTCGTTTTTTTTGTTTGCCCTTCTCTTCCTTTTTCTTCTTCATATTAATCACATACTAGATTCTAACCTGATATATGCATAATTTACCATGTTTAGTGTGCATTTTAGTTCATGTTTAAAGTCCCAAATATGCATTTTTTAGATAGAATCCTTAGTGTTTTGTCTTTGTTTTAGTTTTACTAGGAGTTTGCATTAGGTTCAAGTGAGTCTTTGATTTGGAGTGTTTATCAGGTACTTTGGAAACAATTAGGATCAAATGAGTGGAGACCATTGGATAAAATGTGGAAAAAGATGAAGAAATTGGTTGAAAATGTGTATTGGACATTTGCTGTATCGCAGGTCACATTTCTCAACCAAAAACACGTACCACGGTATAGAACCCTCAGCCAAAACATGTACATGGCTCTCAGATATAATTTCTCAACCGCCAATACTCTTCAAAGATCACTTAAGACGGAGATTTTCAATTCCGATTTGTCTCCGACAACTTCATTGAAGTTGTAGAAGATCGAGCCATCGTTTCATGGAGTTAAAATCAGCTGATTTGGTGAAGTGAAACGAAAATTATTGCCGTTTGAAGATGAACTTGTCTCGCAGCTAAAATCCGGACCAATCCAATGCGCCGCAAAAAACCGCTGTACCGGAAGCCTTGCTCTCTCCGGATGCATTTGGACTCTTCATCAATGTTTTAGCTTATTGAGTCACCTATCTCCTGAAGCTGGATTCTTGAGTACCGGATCACTGGCTCGAAAGTTACGCGGGTTTAAGCACAGACATGTCTTCCCGGAATCAGCCTTATCTTTGGAGTAGCACCTGGTTAAGCGCCAGTTCGTGCCATGACTTGAAGGCCACGACCAAATAGCTCGTGGCAATGTCAAACTCACAACTTCAGAACCAAATCTTTCCCAAAACGCCTAAGTGTCATCTCATGGAGTCTTATGCATAGCCACGACTTAGTTGCCACGACTTGAGCATCTCGTGGCACCAGGGAACATCACACACGGTCAGTGTCATGAACTGTTTGCCACGACTTACTCATGTCGTGGCCAACTCTTGAAGAAAGCACCAAAACATTCGCAGGATACCAGAGATCAAGTGCCATAGTAAGGAGAGGATGATTTTAGGCGTGGCACTGCAGTTTTCTTCATGTCTCAAGCCCAGATTTCACTGCCATGACATAGTGCCACGGCTTGCTCAAGTCGTGGCCAGCTCCCCAACAAACTTTCGTGCAATGCCATGAGTCAAAGGCCACAGCAAGAAGAGCTGGTTCCAAGCCGTGGCAATGCATGTTCATCATGTTTTAAACCCAGATTTCACTGCCACGGGTTGAGGCCACAACTTGGAGAGACTTGGGCTGAGGCATGGCATAGCACCAAAGACCCAACAAGGCCGGGTCAGGACCCAGTTTGTCTTGGGCTGTTCCGGTTTGCCAACCTCCACTATATATACATTTGTGACCTAAAAACCTAAATATCTTTCATTCATTTTGTAGTTCTTTGCCTCTTTTGTGAAATACTTGATCTTTGTTAAGAAATATCTTTGTTTTTAATTATTCAAAGCTGTTTCGTATCAATCTTTTTATCTTCTCTAATTTATTAATCATACTTAACATCACTTGTTGCAAACGATCTAGTGTGTTAAGTATGATTACTGAGTAGTCTTTTATAAGTCTTTAGATGTGTAGATTAGGGTGCTTAGATGTTTAGTTTATGATGTTTAGGTGCTAAATTCTCATTTTCTTTCCTTATTTAGCTGCTTTTAATGCTAGATCTCCCATTATAAGCTTAATCTAGACCTTAGACATTTCTCCACCCACAAGGTGTTTGATGAAATGTCTGAAAAATCTAACTAAAGGGTTTACGTTTTGAATTCCATGAGAGTGTTTGTTTGAAGCATAAACGACATTTTAGAACTGTTTATTAATGCATCTTGATCATCATTACACTAATGGAAATTAGGTTTGAGTGATGATTTGAAATGTGATCTTTATCTTGCTGAAGAACTGATCTTGTTTAGAGTTCTAAGTTAATTGGAAATAGAGATCATGTAATGCTTGTTATATCTTTCTGTGTAAGATTCAGTTTTTCTTAGTCATTGATCTGATGTTTAAGAGGCTGTTTGGTCATTTTAGGTATTGAACTTCATGCTTGTTAATTGCCTTTTCACTAATTAAAGTTAGTCTTGATTAGGTAATTATCAAAGGGATTATTGTCATCAGAATGAATTAATCTGATTTGGAGATCTATACTAAAGAATTATAAGTATCTCATTATTTTCTTAGCATCATGAATTAGCATTGAAAGCACCCTGATCAGTTATCACAACTGTATCTCAACTGTATCGCCAAAGGATCATATATATATATATATATATATATATGTGTTACATTATTGACAGTTTATTTTTTTTCAGCCTAAATTTACGGAAAGGTACATTGAATATGTTATTAAAACGGTACCAACTGTCTGATAATAGCAACTTCCCAAATAATTTATACTATTATTTGCAAAGTCAAAAATTTTAGGTGTCGTCTTCAGAGCGATTTGCTTATGTGTCATTATTAAAAAAATTATGTGGCGTTTTACTTAATTATAATAGGTTAATCATTAATTCTACGTGTAAATATCCGTGACATGGCAAAAAATCTGATGTGTCAACTCCACAGCGATTGTCCTACGTGTCATTATCAAAAAAAAAATATGCGGCGTTTTAATTAATATTGATAGATTGCTCATTAATCTTACATGTAAATATATGTGGCATGACTAAAAATCTGATGTGTTGTCTCCACAGTGATTATCCTAGGTGTCATTATTAAAAAAATTATGTGGCGTTTTAATTAGTTCTGATAGGTCGATCATTAATCTACATGTAAATACCCGTGACATGTTTTTTCGATTATAGGCCAGTGATTTTGTTAATGGGCCACGATCTTGAAGTTAGCCCTAGCCACTGATTTTGGTTATTGACCACTGATATCGAAGTCGGTATTAACCTAAGCCTTAACGTATCCATCCTATATATACTCCTCTCGGTCTTCATGTTTTCTTACATACAATGTCCGTCTTCTAAGGTTTAGCATCTTTTTAAAAAATTTATCCACATATTTTTGAAAAATCAATATATAGTATTATTTATGCATTTCTGTAATGACAACCTACTATTTTTTTATAGTTCATAATTTGCTTATTGAATATTTTATCTCTCGCCTTACAATAGAATCGTCAGGTGAATGTTTTTTATAGTGCTTTAAATGTTTTTTCTGCCTTTAGACGTTTTTATTATCTAAATCTATTTCCTAATAGTTTTTTCCTTCAAAACATTTATGAATTTTTTTGTAGAGATTAGCAATTTTCTCATTCGTGATCCTCAGATTTTGCCATATCATCTGCCTCTATCTCAAATCGCTTTTACAGAAGAAGAACATTTTTCTGCCGATGTTTACCACAATAAATTTACAGGTTGGCTGAAGTTTAATTAGGACTATCCTGAAGCCATATCATATATGTATTCTAAATTTCTGACCCATTGGATTTGGGATCGTAAAAACGTCAATGGCATCCCCGTCTTTGCGGCAACTCCAGACTGAGTATTATAGCCAACTGCAACCCTAACGCTGGTGAAGCCTACTTCTTGAGAGTTTCATTGCATGTCGTTCGCGCTCCGTGTTTTTATATAAATATAAGAACAATTAATGGTGTTGTCCACCCTATTTTCAAAGTCATGTTATGTTTTGGGTTTAATTCACGATGATATCGAGTATGTCGAAACTTTCTATAAGGAAAGTCAATGGGTTCCTGCTCCTCTCTTCATCAAATGATGTACATTGCTTTGTTACATGCAGGTTCTATGATGAATCTCTTTCGTGTTTGGAGATCCATTCAATGTTTTTAGTATAAGTTTTATCAATGGTTTGCAATGTCTTTGATTTTTTCCCTTAATTATCTTATTTTAACATTTTTTTAGATTTTTTTTTTGTGTTTGGATTTAATGTACTTTCTAAATTTAATAATCATCAATAAAAATAAATGATTAAACAAAATTTTAATTAGATTTTGCTAATTAATAATGTATATATTGTTATTATTTTTACCCATTCATAGTTGTTATAAAAGTTGTACTAATAGTTTTCGTAATAAATTATATGTATTGTTTTTACTTTTATTCACCTATATTTCTTATAATTTAGAAGTAGAAGTATAAAGAATATGACATAGTTGATGATATAATAACTCAAAAAAGACGAATTTGAATAAAACCATAGAGAAGAATAAGAAGCAAATGAGAATAAAAAATAGTGAAGAAGAATAAGGATAAGAAAAAATATGTTGGAGTTAAAGAAGAAAATCGGAAGAAAAAAAATGAGAAAAAGATGAAGAAAAACAAGAAGAAGAAGAGTTTGATGAAGACCAAAGAGGAGTAAGAAGTAGAGAATAAAGAACGCTAATAAAAATTAAAAAAAGAAGAAGAACTGAGAGAATACAAAGATGATGAAGAAGAAGTCAAATACAATGAAGAAGATGGAAGAAAAAGATGAGGAATAAGAAAATCGAAAGATATATAAGATGATGAAGAAGAAAATAGAAAATATGAAGAGAAAGAAGATGAAGAAAAAAAATTACAAGTCAAAGATGATGAAGAAGAAGAAGGAAATTATGGAAAAAAATAAGATGATGAATTTGGGGCAGAAAAAGAAGACAAAATCCTTAAAATTGGAGACAGAAGAAGAAGACGAATAAAACAAAAAAAAAAAAGAATCAGAAAAATACCAAGAAGAACTAAACCACAAGATAAGGAACAAAAGTATAACAAAATAAACGATGACGAAGAAGAAGAACACAAATCAGAAGAAGGAAATGCAATAGACGTTGTAGATGATGAACAAGAGGAAAGAAAAGATAATGAATAAAACACTTGACGTCGATGATAAAGAAGCAAGAAAAGATGAAGAAGAAGACCGAAAAAAAAGAAAAAGAACACTTCTCATAAGAAAACTATGATAATACAAACAATATTGCAGAATAAGAAGGGACAGTCGATGACGAATTTGGAGAAAGATGGAGATATAGAGAAATTGCCTTAAAGTTTTGAGGGACATGTACATCGAGAGAGAGAGAGACTGTGTGAGG
>NW_006256895.1:9069266-9070320 GCF_000478725.1 Eutrema salsugineum
GCTAAAAACCACACGTAACTGAAGATATACGCGAACATATCAACCCTTAAAAATAATCAATTAAAATTTATATAGTGCACAAATCATTATA
Source organism: Eutrema salsugineum (assembly GCF_000478725.1). Classification (NCBI taxonomy): domain Eukaryota; kingdom Viridiplantae; phylum Streptophyta; class Magnoliopsida; order Brassicales; family Brassicaceae; genus Eutrema; species Eutrema salsugineum. Next base: position 9,069,358 of record NW_006256895.1, read on the forward strand.
TTAAAATATTTTAGCCAAATGCCATGTCATAAAAACCGGTGACCTTCCCCAGAATTTCTTGTGTTTATCTAATTAAAAAACATTCGGGGGAAAATTCAAACTTTCTTGAAACTAAATAATCATAATTATGGACTCTCCTAATAAGAAATATATTTTCTTGTTTAACATTCTGTTCTACATTTAATTTAAATAGAACTCTAAAACATTAAATGATTACAACAACAAAAGTTGATGACTGCATGTGAATAACATATCAACGTTTACAATCTTGTGAGAATGGTACAACATAATCAATACAACCCAACAAATGAAATCAATTGGTTCATGGTTGAATTAGTTTTTTTTTTTACATTAAAAATCACAATGTATACACTAAATTACACTAAACTTATCGACAGTGCCGGACCAATCAATTCAGATGCCCGCGTCTAACTTTTTTAAATATGCCCTTTTATATATTTTTTAAAATGAAAATAATAAAAAAATAAAACAAAAACATTATAAAACAATTTCAAATTCCAGAAACGGTTTGTAAAAAAAGAAAAGATCCAATAAAACATATAGTTTATTGCTGAAATATAGATCTTCTTTTCATTTTTCCGTGTAAAATCATTCATTAATCTGTTGTAGTCGAGTTTTTCAACCATAGCTGTCTCAATTGATAAAAAAGCTAACCCCGTTTTTGTTGTTTTCTGGTGATAAAGATAACTAAAGAGGTTTTGCTAGAGTGAGTTGAGGAATGTAACGGGCCATAGGTGGACGCGGATTCACTTGGGGGTGTGGGGGGGGCTTCGCCCCCCACGGTACGGTTTTTTTATTGAGCTAGATTTAGGTTTTCTTTTATCTAGTGGGTTTGGGAGTCGGGTTTTTGGTACTCCAAACCAGCACTTATTTCGGTATGTAGCTATCATTCGCGCGGTTTGGATTTGATTCTTCTTCTTCATCCCAGGAGGCCCTATATTA